>NC_133657.1:154108348-154384876 GCF_009905375.1 Apium graveolens | reverse complement strand
TTGAACTTACACTCATGTGAATAGCTAGCTATGCAAAGTGTACTAGATAATTATCTTACCAATTAGGAAGCTTGGAACTTGAACTTTGAAAATCTTCTTCTTGAAAATGGGGAAAAGCCGATAGCAAGTGTTACGACCAGCATTTTATGTAATATTATTTGTGAATTTGGTATAATATTAAGTCAAGTGAAAAATATATTCAATGATTGTACGTTTGTGTGAGTGAAAATTTCTGCATTATAAATTTGCTTTGGGTAGTATATGATTTTTCAAAGCAAGAGTTTATTTAATTTCTTTATTTTTGATTTATAAGGAATATTCTAAGCTTTGGAAAAATCTTCTTTTAAAAGGCATTTTGATCACAAATTTTGGAAATGATTTTATAAAGTCTCTAAAAATACAAGTTATTTTATGGTATAAATTTTATAATTTTTGAACTTGCATTTTATTTTATAAAAATAAATCTTTATAAATTTTATTTGTTATAATTATCAAATTACATGAATAACCTTGCATGCAAACTCTCTTTCTATTCTCTCAAAGGGCAAATAAGACTTTTCCAACCCCACTAACTCATTTGATTATTACCAAATTACTACCTTAGCCTTGCATGCAAAATGGCCTAACTTTAGCCAAGGGACATTTTTGTAAGTTCTCACTTCCACTCATTACTTGTCAACCAAATAGCATAAAACAAACAAATTAAAGTGGAGAGAAGTCATTCATCATTTCACACTCCAACACACCATAAAAATTTCTCTCTTCCCCTCCCTCCCTTTTGCTCTCGGCCGAACCCCATTTCCCCACTCCCTTCCATTTTTTTCATTCCATTTCTCATCTTCCCTAGTGTAATTCTTTCACCTACATTTATTTTATATACTTCCCAAGAGTTTTGTGATTTGGAAGATGAAGTTTCATGATTGCATGTGTAGTTTTGTGTGATCTCCAAAGAGAAACTCTTGATTCTTGTGAATTCAAGAGCTCTCTATGAGATATATTATGTATATGTGCTAACTAAGTGTTTTATGGAGATATCATGCTTTAAAATCCTTTGCATGCTACTGAAATCTCATTATAAATTTATGTTTAGCCATGCATGCTAGTTTTAAGACATTAAAATGATGATCAACCATGTTTTGCATGCTATTCTTTTCGAAATCATGTTGTTATCTATAAAATTCGAAATAGATGTGCTTAAATAGATTGTTTTCATGATGAATTTCTTATTAATACTTAAAAGGAGTTATATTTCATAATTATTAAGGATAAGTATTAGGTGCAAGTCGATTTTGCAAGCATTTACAACTTTATGCCTAGCCGAAATCTTGTTATGTGCTTTCCATGAGTTGCATGTTATATATTTAGTTGCATGTTGTTGTTTTTAGGCATGGATGATCTCACCCAATGTTATTTGAGAATAAAGGAGTTAGTTCAGTAGATTACCATGTATAAGTCTTGGTTTAAGTATTGAGTTTTTGTTAGTTGAGTTGTCAAGTCAAAACCTTGGAAAAATGAGAGTTATAGTTTCTGCAGAAAAATCAGTTAGTACCCTGAGGTTTAGAGTGAGTTTTGACCATGTCATTGATATGCACTTTGAGGCCCAAGCTACCAGAAGTTAGTATGGGGAGTATATAATAGGTTTTAGGAGTTGGTTGGAGGTTTGCATGTCATTTGGTTAGGTGCACAAGTAGAATAACAAAATCTGTCCAGCAGGGGACAGTTTTGTTGCAACTTAGAAATAGGGAGATTTGGCCAAGTCATGGGTAGGCCCTCATTAGGCCCAATTGGGCCTTAGTTAGAGGGTATGTCATAGAAGTTTTTCCAACCATAGTTCATAGGATATGAGCTAGAACCATGTGTCACAAGTTAATTCAAGTCAGGGCATTTTCTGCCCAGAAAAACAGGGGAACCTTGGACTTTTAGCTTAGGCCCAAGAAGGCCCAAGCCAGGCCTTTGAGTCACATCAAGCTTGTGAGATGCCCTTAGGTCAGAAGAGTCTTGTTTAAAAATTTTGAAGAAAAACTTGTAGTTTAAGAGTGTCTAATACACTCAAGAAACCTTAGTTACCATTCAGAAATTTGCACCAGTGAGCACTTTCACTTATCACATAGTTTTAGAACACTTAGAAGTGAGTATTAGGTCAACCACCATAGTTGTAAGATAGTATAAGGTCAGTAGAGAAAAAGGCACAAGTGAGGGTCAATAGGTTTTGGATAATTTAGGAAAGGCACATTGAGTTAGGAAGCCCAAATTTGAAGACTTTGTTTAGTTAGCGACCAAGTGACTTAAGTGGTGAGTCGAGATCATCCAAGCCTAGTGTGGCATTATGGTGTATATGATGTTATTTGGTATTAATATACGATATGTGATTATGTGGCTACGTGTGTACATTTGAAAATATAATGGTGGATATGAATTAAGTGCGTATAGGCCTAAGTGCCATCCATGTTTAATTTCGGGTTGTAAATAGGTTGAGATGGTAAGAATATATTATAATGAGGATTATTATTATTTATGTAGGATCTCGAGACGAGGGAAAACTTGCCATAAAAGTCGAGTGAAGCTCCAGTTGTTGCTCCTACCAGTCAGACCAGACCGGTCTATCTCAAGGCAAGTGATTCAACTTGACCTTCGTATTTACTGTAAACAGTTCATATATATATCGATGCAATTATCCTGAGTCATTTTGATATATTTAAATCAAGCGTATCTTTTGTTTATCTTTGAGTTACATAGAGATGCCATGAACCCTCGAGTACGTATTGCAAGTAGTTCAAAAGTCTTTCATGATAGTTTAATGCCATGATAAAATAGAGATTTGTTATAATACCTTATTGATCCTTTTGATTATCATGCTATTGATCCCTGAGAAATCTTGATATTGCACCCTGATGCTTTGATTCAACTCTTGAAATAACCTCGATAGAAACTTTATCTTGATACCTAAAAGCCAATCATTTCTTAAATTCATTCATGATTGTTTGATAACCCTATCCTTACCCTAAAAGCTTGATACCCTGTTATATCTTGAGCTGATGATCACTTTCTTTATATTTTAACACCTCTATCCTATTGGAACCAGTGATGCTTATCTTCTTGATGTTCTAATACCTATACCTTGTCTACAACCATTGCTTTAAGCCTAGTTTGGCATTACTCTTTCATATTATCCAATAGCCTTGCTCAATTTCCTTGTCAAAGTTCTTGTTTATGGAAACCTCTCAATTACCCTAATATAGTAAAGTCTAGTGGATCATGGCCCTGAGATTTAGTGTCATATTTCCAGTGTTTCAAGTTGATCTATAATCCCTTGATAAAAATGATTACAGTCGAAAGAGATTTTGTCATAAATCGGCATCAGTTTTTAAAATGATTAAAATGTGGATTTTTCAGTCCCAAAGGGGGATAAATGTTTTCTTTGAATGGTGGATCTGGACTGAGACGCGAGTCCTTTCCACACTTATATTAGGCTTAAAAGTTGCCTAGGGATTCCCAATAATGTTTTAGAACCCAGCGAGGTTCGGGATTACTTCGCGGCTGATCACCGGCTGTAATCCGTAGCGTCATAAAATGATTTTGATTAAGAATGATTTTTAAAATTTGTTTTGATGCAAGCAAAATGATGCCAACTCACATAAGTTTTATCTCTCGTTATCATTGATTATGTCTTTCTATTGTCATTCCTAAAGGTATATCTCGATTTATGTTTTGCGTTGTACTATTAGCACTTGTTGAGCTTTTGGCTCACTTCTTGCTTTACCCTTATATTACAGCTAGCAGCTATGGTTAGATTCAAGCAGACTGCCCGTAAGACCTGTGATGATGATGCTTATGTTCGAGCTCAGGTAGAATAAGTAATAATAGTTGTGTGAGGACTCGGTATTTGTAATCAGATGTAATAGTTGGTAGTGTTGGGCTGTTCCAAACCCTAAACTGTAAGATCTTGGATTTTGGTTGTGTATTCTTCATTAAAAAGATGTAATAGCTATATTTATTTCGCTATTTAAGTTGGGGGTGTGACAGGTTTTGGTATCAGAGCTACGGTTTAGAGTCCCTGGACAGCCCAAATAGGTTATAGGATTTGTGTGTAGGTTATAGATATTATGCGAGAGAGTAGGTTAAGTAAATTATTATTAATACTCCTCTTATTGGTTGTCAGCAAAGGGCGCATTCCTCGTCATCCTCTGGGTCGGACGACACTATTGCTTTCTCCGTGTATGCTGAGTTGAGGCGCGAGTTCGACATGCTTCAGGGCAAGTACGACCGACTGATAGACCGACTGAAGAACGTGTATCCGGACAGCCGAAACTACGAAGGGAAGCCCAAGGAGCAGATGATTGCGAGACTTGAGACCTTGGTTCAGTACGTCAACACTAAGCTTGAGGAGATGCCAGCACACCGGGACCGTACCAGCCAGTATGTCATTCAGATGGTGGCGGATGAGCTCCAGAGCATTGTGAAGACGCTTCGAGAGGAAAAGACTACCAAGCCCCGTTCAGATGGAGTGGAGCCTTAGTTCTTTCCATTTACCTTTCATGTTGTTGTACTATCAGACTCTATGGAATCCCCAGTTGTTTCCGTCTTTCCCTTAAATAAGCCTGTTATTCCTAGAATCAGACTATGTCCCAATCCTATGTACTGTGACCTTTAAAAATTTCAATAATTATGTGCTATTGTTCCATTTGCTCTCAACTGTTATTTTATGTTTTTATCATCATATCTGCTTATTTTGGAAACTTGACCCCATATGTAAATGAGAATGCCATGCGATACCCTCGAATCATTTTATCATTCATATTTGTTATGACACAACTCTTATTTCAGGATCATGCCTCCCAAAAAGAAGAACCCAACAACCACCTTCACCACAGACCCAAATATTCTTCGACTACTGGAAACCTTGCAACAGCAAACCAATGCTATAGCTCAACAACAACTAACCCTTCAACAACGAATTGAAAACCAAGATAACCATGAGCCACACCAACCACCCGAACCACCAGTACCACCTAGACAAATTGTCACTTTCAAAGCTTTTCAGAATGTGAATCCACCTGTATTTCATGATACCACTGATCCAGTGATAGCAAACACCTGGATCAAGGAGATGGAAAGGGCTTTTGAGTTGGTACAGTTAGGAGATGATCAGAAGACGTCGTATGCCACTTACTTCTTGAAGGGGGAAGTCATCTATTGGTGGGAATCAGTAAAAGCTATGGAAGTCACTCAGCAGGTTTCTTGGGAGAGATTTAAAAAGTTATTTCTGGACAAGTATTACCCTAAGTACATGCAGAATCAGATGGAGCTAAAATTTCTTGAGTTGAAGCAAGGGAACATGACTGTATTGGAGTATGAGAAGAAGTTCACTGAGTTGTCAAGGTTTGTGACAAAGTATACCAGCACTGAGGAGGAAAAAGCAAAGAAATTTCAGCAAGGATTGGAGCCTTGGATCAGAGATAGGGTGGCTATGTTTGAGCTTGAAACTTATGCGGGAGTAGTACAGAAAGCTGCTCTGATTGAGAATAATGGGATGCAGTCAAGGAAAGAGAGGGATAACAAGAAGAGGAAGGTTCCATTTTATGGAAAAAAGTCTGAAGCTGGAAGTTCGCAAGATCAGAATGTAAAGAGGATTGGTTTCCAGAAGGGCGGAAATTTTCAAAGGAAGGGAAATTTGGGCAAAAGGCAAGAATCAAAAGGGAACAATCAGGCAAGCCAAGGGCAAGTTGGAGAAAACAGGTTCCAGAGGCCAGAATGCAAGCACTGTGGAAGAAGGCACCCCGGAGTATGCAATAAGCTGAGTATGACCTGTTATAGGTGCAATCAGAAGGGACATTTGGCAAACGAGTGCAAGATGCCAAAGCCAGGAGTTACGTGTTACAAGTGTGGGAAGACTGGACACATGGCTAGGGAGTGTAAGGCAACAGGACCAGTCAGAGCTCTGATGAACGTGGCAAGTACCAGTGCAAGCGTGCCAGCTGAGGTATTGGCATTACCTCCACCACCCGCACCAACCCCGCAAGCAACAGCAAGGACATTTGATCTAAAGATGAAAGATGCTGTTCAGAATTCTGAGGTGATAGCAGGTACACTTTTACTCAATAATGTCAAAGCTAAAGTATTGATTGATTCGGGAGCAACAAGATCTTTCATATCAGAATCTTTTGTTGATAAGCTCCAATGTGATAAAACGGTTATGAGTGAGGTAGTAAATGTGGTAATTGCGAACCAAGAGAAGATTCCTGTGAATCAATTTTGTCCAAAATATGAGATTGATATTTCGGGATATAAGTTCTCAGCCGACTTGATACTCTTCAAGCTGGGAGAGTTTGATATAATTTTAGGAATGGATTGGTTAGGAGAGAATAGCGCTCAGATAAATTGTAAGACCAAGAGAGTGTATTTTAAAGACGAAGAGTGGAGAGAAGGTAGTATTTAAAGGGCAGAGGCAAGGGCAACTATTTCTTACAATTATTCAGGCTAAGAAGTTACTTAGAAAAGGTTGTGAGTCGTTCCTAGCATATGTAGTGGATTCAGAGAGAGGCAGCCCCAGCATGGAAGATATTCCTGTAGTTAATGAGTTCCCCGATGTGTTTCCCGATGAACTACCAGGCTTACCACCAGATCGACAAATTGAGTTCGAGATCAACCTTGCTCCAGGCACGGAACCAGTTTCAAAGGCTCCGTATAGGATGGCACCAGCAGAAATGAAAGAGTTGGCGAGCCAGCTACAAGAATTATTGGATAAGGGAGTGATACGACCAAGTACGTCGCCATGGGGAGCACCTGTTCTCTTTGTGAAGAAGAAAGATGGGAGTATGCGTCTATGCATAGATTACCGGGAGTTGAATAAAGTAACGATCAAGAACCGCTACCCGCTACCAAGGATAGATGACCTTTTTGATCAGTTAAAGGGATCAAAATGCTTTTCGAAGATTGATTTGAGATCGGGATACCATCAATTAAAGATCAAGGAAGAAGATATTCCCAAGACCGCATTTAGGACCAGATATGGGCATTATGAATTCCTAGTAATGCCGTTTGGATTGACCAACGCTCCGGCCGCATTTATGGATCTGATGAATCGAGTATTTAAGAAGTATTTGGATAAATTTGTCGTGGTATTTATTGATGACATCCTTATTTATTCTAAGTCGGAAGAAGAACATATGCAGCACCTCTGGATAGCATTGGAGATACTCCGACAAGAGAAGTTGTATGCCAAGTTTACCAAATGTGAGTTTTGGTTAAAGGAAGTTCAATTTTTGGGGCATGTTATTGGAAATGAGGGAGTTAAAGTGGATCCGGCGAAGATTGAGGCAGTTATGAGTTGGGAGAGGCCAAAGACTCCTACGGAAGTGCGAAGTTTTCTAGGATTGGCCGGATACTATAGAAGATTCGTCAAGGATTTCTCGAAGATCGCCACGCCATTGACCAAGTTAACCAGAAAGAATCAAAAGTTTGAATGGAGTGCAGAATGTGAAAATAGCTTTCAAGAGTTAAAACAGAAGTTGGTAACAGCTCCGGTGTTGGTACTTCCAGATGATCAAGGGAATTTTGTAATATTCAGCGACGCTTCACATAAGGGTTTGGGTTGTGTGTTGATGCAACACAGTAAGGTAATAGCATATGCGTCAAGACAGTTGAAGCCACACGAGTTAAAGTATCCGACGCATGACTTGGAACTAGCCGCCATAGTGTTCGCACTCAAGATTTGGAGACACTATCTCTATAGAGAGAAGTGTGAAATCTACACGGATCACAAGAGTTTAAAGTACATTTTTACTCAGAAAGAGCTCAATATGAGGCAGAGGAGATGGCTGGAATTGATCAAGGACTATGACTGTTCGATAAATTACCATCCTGGAAAGGCGAACGTAGTGGCCGATGCGCTGAGTCGGAAGGAGAGATTGAATATGATGATAACATCAAAAGAGTTATCTGAAGAAATCAGAAAATTTGAATTGGAACTTTGTGCTTATGGGAAAGTCAAAGAAGTTTGTCGTGCAATGACCTTTCAGCCAACACTAATGGAAAAGATAAAGAAGTGTCAAGAGGAAGTAATGGAAAAAGAGAAAAATCAGTTATCTGGAGAAGAGATTAATACTAAAAGGGATGAGCAAGGAATACTAAGGTTTTCATCCAGAATATGGATTCCTCATGTACCTGAATTAAAGAATAAGATCCTCCATGAAGCCCACCATTCGAAATTTTCAATCCACCCGGGAAGCACCAAGATGTATCAAGACTTAAAGAAGAACTTTTGGTGGCCAAATATGAAGCGAGACGTGGCAGAATGGGTTGCGAAGTGCTATACTTGTCAGAAAGTAAAGGTAGAACATCAACGACCAAGCGGATTAATTCAGCCCCTGAAGATTCCAGAATGGAAATGGGAAAATATCGCTATGGACTTTATAGTAGGACTACCGCGAACAAAATCCGGACATGACACAATATGGGTTATAATTGATCGTCTTACGAAGTCGGCGCATTTCCTTCCAATAAATGAGAAGTCGTCACTGGACAAGTTGGTTCATCTGTATGTGCACGAAATCGTATTAAGGCATGGAGTACCCGTATCAATAGTTTCAGACAGAGATCCCCGATTTAACTCGAGATTCTGGAAGCAATTCCAGGAATGTCTTGGCACGAAGTTGAATATGAGCACGGCGTATCACCCGCAGACTGATGGTCAGAGCGAAAGGACGATTCAAACAATCGAAGACATGTTGCGCAGTTGTGCAATCGATTTTGCAGGAAGTTGGGACGACCACCTGCCATTGATTGAATTCTCATATAACAACAGCTATCATTCCAGTATCGGCATGCCACCATATGAAGCTTTGTACGGGCGAAAATGTAGATCACCAACAAGTTGGGATGAAGTAGGAGAAGGAAGAATTCTCGGCTCAGAATTGGTACAACAGTTGCATGACTCAGTCAAGTTAATTCAGAAAAGGTTGCTTGCTGCTCAAGATAGACAGAGGAAGTATGCGGATCCAGCGCGTAAGGATGTTCAATTCCAAATTGGCGAAGCTGTGTTGCTAAAGGTGTCACCTAGGAAAGGGTTGATGAGATATGGCAAGAAAGGAAAGTTAGCACCTAGATACATAGGTCCTTTTGAGATTTTGAGTCAAGTAGGAAAGGTGGCCTACGAGTTGGCCTTACCACCTCAGTATCGGCATGTGCATAACGTGTTCCATGTATCGTTACTTAAGAAATATAATCCTGACACTAGCCATGTGATAGAATATGAACCCGTAGAAATTCAGGCAGACCTGTCATTTGTGGAGCAACCGGTTAAAATACTCGACTGGCAAGTAAAGAGTCTTAGAAATAAGTCAGTAAAGTTAGTAAAAGTACTTTGGAGGAACCCTAAGGTCGAAGAGTCGACTTGGGAGTTAGAGTCTGATATGCGTTCCCGGTATCCTCTTCTGTTCTCTTAGATTCTGGGGACAGAATCCCTTAAGGGGGAGAGGATGTTACGACCGGCATTTTATGTAATATTATTTGTGAATTTGGTATAATATTAAGTCAAATGAAAATATATTCAATGATTGTACGTTTGTGTGAGTGAAAATTTCTGCATTATAAATTTGCTTTGGGTAGTATATGATTTTTCAAAGCAAGAGTTTATTTAATTTCTTTATTTTTGATTTATAAGGAATATTCTAAGCTTTGGAAAAATCTTCTTTTAAAAGGCATTTTGATCACAAATTTTGGAAATGATTTTATAAAGTCTCTAAAAATACAAGTTATTTTATGGTATAAATTTTATAATTTTTGAACTTGTATTTTATTTTATAAAAATAAATCTTTACAAATTTTATTTGTTATAATTATCAAATTACATGAATAACCTTGCATGCAAACTCTCTTTCTATTCTCTCAAAGGGCAAATAAGACTTTTCCAACCCCACTAACTCATTTGATTATTACCAAATTACTACCTTAGCCTTGCATGCAAAATGGCCTAACTTTAGCCAAGGGACATTTTTGTAAGTTCTCACTTCCACTCATTACTTGTCAACCAAATAGCATAAAACAAACAAATCAAAGTGGAGAGAAGTCATTCATCATTTCACACTCCAACACACCATAAAAATTTCTCTCTTCCCCTCCCTCCCTTTTGCTCTCGGCCGAACCCCATTTCCCCCACTCCCTTCCATTTTTTTCATTCCATTTCTCATCTTCCCTAGTGTAATTCTTTCACCTACATTTATTTTATATACTTCCCAAGAGTTTTGTGATTTGGAAGATGAAGTTTCATGATTGCATGTGTAGTTTTGTGTGATCTCCAAAGAGAAACTCTTGATTCTTGTGAATTCAAGAGCTCTCTATGAGATATATTATGTATATGTGCTAACTAAGTGTTTTATGGAGATATCATGCTTTAAAATCCTTTGCATGCTACTGAAATCTCATTATAAATTTATGTTTAGCCATGCATGCTAGTTTTAAGATATTAAAATGATGATCAACCATGTTTTGCATGCTATTCTTTTCGAAATCATGTTGTTATCTATAAAATTCGAAATAGATGTGCTTAAATAGATTGTTTTCATGATGAATTTCTTATTAATACTTAAAAGGAGTTATATTTCATAATTATTAAGGATAAGTATTAGGTGCAAGTCGATTTTGCAAGCATTTACAACTTTATGCCTAGCCGAAATCTTGTTATGTGCTTTCCATGAGTTGCATGTTATATATTTAGTTGCATGTTGTTGTTTTTAGGCATGGATGATCTCACCCAATGTTATTTTGAGAATAAAGGAGTTAGTTCAGTAGATTACCATGTATAAGTCTTGGTTTAAGTATTGAGTTTTTGTTAGTTGAGTTGTCAAGTCAAAACCTTGGAAAAATGAGAGTTATAGTTTCTGCAGAAAAATCAGTTTAGTACCCTGAGGTTTAGAGTGAGTTTTGACCATGTCATTGATATGCACTTTGAGGCCCAAGCTACCAGAAGTTAGTATGGGGAGTATATAATAGGTTTTAGGAGTTGGTTGGAGGTTTGCATGTCATTTGGTTAGGTGCACAAGTAGAATAACAAAATCTGTCCAGCAGGGGACAGTTTTGTTACAACTTAGAAATAGGGAGATTTGGCCATGTCATGGGTAGGCCCTCATTAGGCCCAATTGGGCCTTAGTTAGAGGGTATGTCATAGAAGTTTTTCCAACCATAGTTCATAGGATATGAGCTAGAACCATGTGTCACAAGTTAATTCAAGTCAGGGCATTTTCTGCCCAGAAAAACAGGGGAACCTTGGACTTTTAGCTTAGGCCCAAGAAGGCCCAAGCCAGGCCTTTGAGTCACATCAAGCTTGTGAGATGCCCTTAGATCAGAAGAGTCTTGTGTAAAAATTTTGAAGAAAAACTTGTAGTTTAAGAGTGTCTAATACACTCAAGAAACCTTAGTTACCATTCAGAAATTTGCACCAGTGAGCACTTTCACTTATCACATAGGTTTAGAACACTTAGAAGTGAGTATTAGGTCAACCACCATAGTTGTAAGATAGTATAAGGTCAGTAGAGAAAAAGGCACAAGTGAGGGTCAATAGGTTTTGGATAATTTAGGAAAGGCACATTGAGTTAGGAAGCCCAAATTTGAAGACTTTGTTTAGTTAGCGACCAAGTGACTTAAGTGGTGAGTCGAGATCATCCAAGCCTAGTGTGGCATTATGGTGTATATGATGTTATTTGGTATTAATATACGATATGTGATTATGTGGCTACATGTGTACATTTGAAAATATAATGGTGGATATGAATTAAGTGCGTATAGGCCTAAGTGCCATCCATGTTTAATTTCGGGTTGTAAATAGGTTGAGATGGTAAGAATATATTATAATGAGGATTATTATTATTTATGTAGGATCTCGAGACGAGGGAAAACTTGCCATAAAAGTCGAGTGAAGCTCCAGTTGTTGCTCCTACCAGTCAGACCAGACCAGTCTATCTCAAGGCAAGTGATTCAACTTGACCTTCGTATTTACTGTAAACAGTTCATATATATATCGATGCAATTATCCTGAGTCATTTTGATATATTTAAATCAAGCGTATCTTTTGTTTATCTTTGAGTTACATAGAGATGCCATGAACCCTCGAGTACGTATTGCAAGTAGTTCAAAAGTCTTTCATGATAGTTTAATGCCATGATAAAATAGAGATTTGTTATAATACCTTATTGATCCTTTTGATTATCATGCTATTGATCCCTGAGAAATCTTGATATTGCACCCTGATGCTTTGATTCAACTCTTGAAATAACCTCGATAGAAACTTTATCTTGATACCTAAAAGCCAATCATTTCTTAAATTCATTCATGATTGTTTGATAACCCTATCCTTACCCTAAAAGCTTGATACCCTGTTATATCTTGAGCTGATGATCACTTTCTTTATATTTTAACACCTCTATCCTATTGGAACCAGTGATGCTTATCTTCTTGATGTTCTAATACCTATACCTTGTCTACAACCATTGCTCTAAGCCTAGTTTGGCATTACTCTTTCATATTATCCAATAGCCTTGCTCAATTTCCTTGTCAAAGTTCTTGTTTATGGAAACCTCTCAATTACCCTAATATAGTAAAGTCTAGTGGATCATGGCCCTGAGATTTAGTGTCATATTTCCAGTGTTTCAAGTTGATCTATAATCCCTTGATAAAAATGATTACAGTCGAAAGAGATTTTGTCATAAATCGGCATCAGTTTTTAAAATGATTAAAATGTGGATTTTTCAGTCCCAAAGGGGGATAAATGTTTTCTTTGAATGGTGGATCTGGACTGAGACGCGAGTCCTTTCCACACTTATATTAGGCTTAAAAGTTGCCTAGGGATTCCCAATAATGTTTTAGAACCCAGCGAGGTTCGGGATTACTTCGCGGCTGATCACCGGCTGTAATCCGTAGCGTCATAAAATGATTTTGATTAAGAATGATTTTTAAAATTTGTTTTGATGCAAGCAAAATGATGCCAACTCACATAAGTTTTATCTCTCGTTATCATTGATTATGTCTTTCCATTGTCATTCCTAAAGGTATATCTCGATTTATGTTTTGCGTTGTACTATTAGCACTTGTTGAGCTTTTGGCTCACTTCTTGCTTTACCCTTATATTACAGCTAGCAGCTATGGTTAGATTCAAGCAGACTGCCCGTAAGACCTGTGATGATGATGCTTATGTTCGAGCTCAGGTAGAATAAGTAATAATAGTTGTGTGAGGACTCGGTATTTGTAATCAGATGTAATAGTTGGTAGTGTTGGGCTGTTCCAAACCCTAAACTGTAAGATCTTGGATTTTGGTTGTGTATTCTTCATTAAAAAGATGTAATAGCTATATTTATTTCGCTATTTAAGTTGGGGGTGTGACAGCAAGCTTGGAAGAAAGAGAGATTTTTGTGTTTGTGATTTGTTTAGCTTAGCTTGGTTGGTTTTGTTTTGATTTTTTGTTAATTACCTTATTAACCTTATATTTGTGTGGTTATAAACCAACCACACCTCCTCCTTCCCTATGTCATGCTTGCATCACCTTATTGTGTCATCATCTCTTACTTGCCCTCTTCTTATTGGTTGGATGACCTCATCATCCCTAACCTCCTTGATTAACTCCTAATTGTTTGCCTAATGACCGCTGATCTGTTATACGGTTCGCTTAACTTTCGTTCTCATTTCTCGTTTGAGGGATCATACCCGGGATCTTATTACTTGGGTTTCCTTAACCTTTCTCCATACATTATATTCCTTTTATGATCCTCTCTTATATTCCTTTTATTTAAATCATTTTTATCCTATTACCTTATACTCAATTCTTTCCGTATCTAGTGGATTTCCGAGAAAAATCAAAGTGTTCGGAATTGGATTCTGACGATCTTTACATACACTTATATACCATATAGAGTACTAATAAAATCTCAGAATATCCATAACAGAACCCCTACATAGTGTGGCATGAAAAGTTTTCTTATTCAGCATAATCAGCAAAACACTATTCATAAGGGTTTCAAAAATTCCAAAAATTGGGGTTATTACAGTCTCCCCTCCTTAAAAGGATTCCGTCCCGGAATCAAATAGAAAATGAGTAGGGATACTTTCTTAGCATTGCACTTTCTAACTCTTACGTAATTTTTCCACATTGTGGTTCTACCATCAAACTCTGACTAGTTTGATAACTCTTCTCCTAAGCATTTGTTCCTTTTCAATCTATAACCCTTCCTGGTTGCTCCATATAGGTTACATCTGGTTGCATGTCTATGCGCTCATATGCCCCTATTTGTCTGGCATCCGAATTACACTTCCTTAACATTGATATGTGGAACATGTTATGAACTTGCTACATGTTCGGGGGTAGGGCTAGCTCATATGCTAATTTCCCAATACGTCTTAATATATCCAAGGGTCCAACAATTCGTGGGCTTAGCTTTCCTTTCTTTCCGAACCTTATCCATCCTTTCTAAGGGAATACCTATAACAGCACTAGGTCCCCTACTTCCTATTTTTTGTCCTTTTGTGTCAAATCAACATACTTCGTGTGCCCATCTTGGGCTACTATTAGCCGTCCTCTAATTAAATCCATTATATCCTTGGTCCTTTGGACCACTGCTGGTCCGAGCATCTTGCGCTTTCCAACTTCATCCTATCGTAAGGGAGATCGACATTGTCTTCCCTCAAGGATCTTATAAGGCGATACCTCGATACTGACATACGATCGATTATCGTGAGAAAACTTAATCCGCGTTAAGTGATCATTCCAAATTCTTTCAAGTCTATTGCACCGACTCTCATCATAGCTTCTAGCATTATACCTTTTACTTCTCAATACCCATTCTTTTCCAGTTCGTAATCACTACTACCTTCCGTTCCTAATATTATACTGGTTATACTTTTGCTCGTTAGCGTTCTATAACCTTTTAATAACCACGTCAACCTTAGTATCACGAATGTGTTTCCATTCCGAATACCACCACAACTTTACTACTCCTTTTTCAGCTGTTTCCATTTCCCAAAGTTTGATCAATCATATAGAAGTAAAGGAATTTGTTGAGAGATCACTATGATCATGAACACTTGTTATATCGCATAGTTAGTACAGAAGGTGGTCAGCCTTTAGTACTTGACAAGCAATTAAACAATATATGGTATCCTACTAGGCTTCTATCACACAGATAGATAGTCATTCGGCAATACCTCCCTTTCTGGAAGGGTTGTTCTTCTCAGCTTACATGAAATGAAAAGAAGAGAAAAGAACGAACTGAAGAGAATTGTATATTCGTAAAAAAAAAAAATTATTTCCATAAAATATCTAGCTTGGAATCTACCTCTGAACTATAGAGGTTTGTCATAGGAGAACAAAACATATATGTATTTATATCAACATCTAGTATTATAGCATCGTATTTCACATGCCTAAATATTTTTGCTATTCCGTCCATCATTCTATGGACCCATGCTCTTCCTCGAGCTTATACACAATCACCTTTGAAACTCCCTCGACATCGAAAATCGAATCTGGGATCTCATTCTAGACATCATCGTTAGTAGAATTATATGTTGCACCGCAACCTTCCTCGTATAGTAATACGACTCTCTATTGATAAGGAAGAATAAGTATTCAATAGGTAAATAATCGAGTTAATTAGTCTATTAATGATAACTTATACACTACCACGATCCGATTAGTGGTACTCAATCTCAACATCCATTCCAATACAACTCTTACGGTTATACTCAGCTCATTACTCGCAGAATCATTGCTGCATTACTATGGTCCACCATTGACCTACTGTCGTCATTCACTTTCCATGGAATCTTAATATCTAACCATACGGAGTCCATACATGTCGTATAGAATACTTTTAAGGAGTTAACATAATCACCAATCATAATTCATGAAGAACACTCCAGACCCTGACGTACTTTCATGACATGAAGTAGATAAAATTGCAGAAGAGTTTCAATCAAAGCAACGATAGCAGGTTAATACCATTCCTAATCATATGCCTTCAATAGAAGACTTAACTCAAAGGTTCGTTTAGTCCTTTTTGAAACATGGTCCTGGATTATTCTCAAGATAGGACCTTCTAAGATGGATAGCCCGCTCATGGCGATTACATGAATTAAACCTTTACCAAACTACTATTACGGTTGGGTATTGCACAGTCATCAGAAGGAATGTCAATCTTCCAAACCATAATACAACCTTCACGGCTTCAACTATTATCACTATATTCCTCTGGCACGAGCGCCTATGATTGTCCTTTTACGCTTAAAGTGTCGGACACCTCTTTGGCCTTTCCTGATAGTAAAATTTCCTTATAGTCAAGGTCATTTTAACCACCTACAAATAAATTTTCTACCTCATTTCAATCACAGCTTATGTGAAGATGTTTTCCTTAAAATCTGATGAGTAAAAAAAAAATATCACCATTTTTCCATAAGTTATTGCCTCAGTCTTTAGAGGTTAATCACTGTCACGACTGACTCTCAATCAGACTTAGAACATCTTTTATCTTAAGTCCTAATTGCCCTGAACAATTTCGACCATTACTGGTTCGATCCATACTTTCTCGTGATTTAACACGTGCCCCACTTGGCATCATTATAATTACGTCATATTTCTTTTATCAATATTTCTATTCTTGAGAATTTTGAATATTACCTTTCTCCTTGTAAAACCTCTAAGGTTATCCTTGAATCGTTCCTCCTGTATTCCCTAGATACAGGGCATATCAAGATACCATTTATTAATACCAGAATCATTGTCTATATACTTCTGAAAAAAAATTCTCCACTGATTCTTAAAGGTTGTTATTACCTTAATCCTTTCCAATTCATACTGTCAAAACTCATAATATCCCTATTACCAGTGAAATGCCAACCTTTATGCATTCCCCTAGGATTCATTTTAAGTTACCGATGTTCTATCCTTAATTCCACCTTCTTCTTTTTTTTAAGGTACATGCATCCTTCCATGGATAAATCAAGTCATATATCCCTGATAAGGGTGTCTTATTCAATCATTCCCACCTCGATAGTATATGCCTAATTTCACAATAACATCTCTATTCAAAATGAGGTCAATCAATATTGTCACACCCCCAACTTAAACAGTAAAATAAATATAGCTATTACATTATTTTAATGAAGAATACACAACCAAATCCAAGATCTTACAGTTTAGGGTTTGGAACAGCCCAACACTACCAACTATTACATCGGAATACAAATACCGAGTCCTCACACAACTATTAATACTTATTCTACATGAGCTCGAACATAAGCATCAGCATCACAGGTCTTACGGGCAGTCTGCTTGAATCTAACCATAGCTGCTAGCTGTAATATCAGGGTAAAGCAAGAAGTGAGCCGAATGCTCAACAAGTGCTAACAACACAACACAAAACATAAATCGAGATATACTTTTAAGAATGCCAATGGAAAGACATAACTAATGATAACGAGAGATAAAACTATGTGAGATGGCATCATTTTGCTTGTATCAAAACAATTTAAAAAAAATCATGTCTTAATCAAAATCATTTTATGACGCTACGGATTACAGCCGGTGATCAGCCGCGAAGTAATCCCGAATCTTGCTGGGTTCTAAAACATTAACGGGAATCCCTAGGCAACTTTTAAGCCTAATATAAGTGTGGAAAGGACTCGCGTCTCAGTCCAGATCCACTATTCAAGAAAATATTTATCCCCCTTTGGGACTGAAAACCCATATTTTATTTATTTCAAAAGCTGATGTCGAATTGTAACAAAATCTCTTTTAACAGCACACATTTTTATTAAGGGAATATAGATCAACTCGAAACACGGGAAATATGGTACTAAATCTGAGGGCCATGATTCACAAAACTTTACTCTATTAGGGTAACCAAAAGGTTTTCATGTGTCAGAACTTGAACAGGAAAATATGGTGAGACTAATGGATAATATGAAGGGGTAATGCCAAACTGGGCTTAAAGTAATGGTTTCTCATCAAGGTACAGGTGTTGGATCATTAAGAAGATAAGCTTCACGAATACTATGGGTATTAAGGTAATGATTTCTAGCTCAGGATGAATGTATATATATCAGAATTGACAAGCTTTAGGATAGGAAAGAGGGTATCAATCAATGAGGAATCAGGTTGGTAAGTTTCTGACTATCAAAGTTCAAGGTAAGGTTCTATAGGGGTTCAAGTATCAGGATGAGATATCAATACTTAGGAATCATCATCATGTTAATCAAGAGGATCAATCAAGTAATATAACAACTCTTTATTTTATCATGGCATTTAACTATCATGAAGAGACTTTTGAACTACTTGCAATACATACTTGAGGGTTCATGGCATCTCTATGTAATTCAAAGATAAGCGAGAGATACGCTTGATTTAAACATATCAAAATGACTCAGGATAATTGCATCGATAAATATGAACTGTTTATAGTAAATATGAAGGTCAAGTTGAATCACTTGCCTTGAGATAGGCTGGTCTGGTCTGACTGGTAGGAGCAACTGGAGCTTTACTCGACTTTTATGGCAAGTTTTCCCTCATCTCGAAAGAAGAAAGCAAGGGTGAGCAACAAGCCCACCAAAATAATATATATAATAATTAACAATATATGAGCATTCTCATAGTACTCATGAAAGTCTTGGTCAAGAAGAAATGAACCAAGCTGATATCTTAAGGCGACCAAGTCGCAAAATATTCAGTATATATATATACATATACTTTTCACAATCTTTGAAATCCTCTAACATGTATAATATACACAGAGTTCCAGTTTATAACTGTATAAAAATATCGTTGCAAGGTGATCTCATATATCTAACCTTGTCTCAACGTTTTTCTGAAAATCTTTGACATGCACAAGATAATCATTTACTAGATATAAGTTTAAAAGATGAAGTTACAAGATACTCCAATATACTTATATCTTTTCCGAATACTACTTGAACTACCACCATTCAATGTATAAATAGTTCCTCCCATAGATTAAGCTACAAGACAAAACTTATATAGAATCAATCTTTAAAATATCATAAAAATAAAATGAAGTTACGAGATACTTCATTTGATGCAAACATCATTTTGAAAACTCGACCCTGCCAACACTCAACAATCACCCAACCGTAGCCTTTATATCGAAGTGCTGTGGGTAGTGTTGCAGAAATATCCAACTGGATGATGAACTCATTACGGGAGATTGTCGCGCCAGGAAGACCACTTACGATGATCAGTCGTAGTAGTGCAACCCCACCATTTTCTACATGTAGAGGAGAACCTGTCGGATTTACTTGTCAACCGAACACTGAACTCCTAAGGAATGGACCGCCTTAGCGCAACTTCCAGGCCATTTGGGCCAATATAATAAGGCTGGGCCGGCGCTACTCGACCACTTACGCCACTCCTAGTTCAGATGAAATCCATGACTCTGAAATGTAAAGCTCGTCCCCACTTTCCCCAAGTAGAAACTTGTTGATACGGCTCCACCAAGAAGTCGTATCTAGTTGGAAAGGAAAACTCATCGATATTTCCCAGGCGATGCCTGTTAATGGATTAAGTTATTCCAAGAATTTTACTTCCCGAGTGTTGGGTAAGTAATCAAAATTCTTTTATCAAGACATCAACCTTGTTGCGAATATAAAACACACCACAGAGCCGGATCCCTCAGGTTTTGAGCGAGTATTTAAATCCCCTTCGAAAGGAGGATCTTAAATATAAAAATGAGTTTTGGGATCCGCTCTAACTTTTAAAAAAATCATCCTGATTGCCCCAAGTCTAGCCACCGGTGCATAGGTTTCATTATAATATATACCCTCTTCTGGAGAGTAACCTTTAGCTACCAATCTGGCCTTGTTTCTCGTTACAATGCCATCTTCATCTAACTTGTTCCTGAATACCCATTTAGTGCCTATCACTGACTTGTCCTTTGGTCGGGGTACCAGCTTCCAGACCTTTTGCCTCTCAAACTCATTGAGTTATTCTTGCATAGCAATGACCCAATCTGGATCTACAAGTGCCTCATCCAATTTCTTAGGTTCCATTCTAGAGAGAAACCCTGAAAAACGACATTCATTATGAGTAGCATGTCTAGTTCTCACTGCTGTGTTAGGATCACCAATGATCCACTCAAAGGGATGGTCTCTGTTCCAAACTCTTGGTCGAGGCAAATAAGATCTTGATGTTTCCCTTTGTTCAACATGATATTGAGTGTGAACTATAGATCCTCTTCATGTTCCCCCCGAGTTGCTGCCACCATGACTAGATGATTCTGATCTTTGTGTAGTAGTTCTTGAAGGTGTTCATGTATGATTATCATAATCATTGTTTCCACCATTATCACCACTTGATCCTGAATCAGCATTGCCATGTACTTTAGGTATAGCTCTAGCAATCTTAGGTTCTATTGTATCCAAAGGATCATCTGATATATTTTCAAATTCCAGAGGTTCAAAGTGCTTTTCTCTTTGCAGGCTTGCCAACTTGGTGTCATCAAATGGTACGTTAAGGATTTCAATCACCTTCTGATCAGTAATCATAGAAACCCTGTAAACTTTAGATTCCAGATAATAGCCAAGAAATATGCCTTCTTCTGCTTTAGCATTAAACTTTCCAGATGCTTATTTCCTTCCTTCAGCACAAAGCATTTAGCACCAAACACATGAAAGTATTTCAGTGTTAGTTTCTTGTCAGCCATTATCTCATAAGGAGTTGTAACAATCCAAATCCGGGGTCAAGATTTGGTGTCACTAAACAATCTTTACATAATATAAAATAATATACAAATGACCCCTTTAAACTTTTCGAGAGAGAATGTCGTTAATGGCGATCAACAATAAATTAGCCTGGACACTAGTTCGTATCAATATCCTGTTGATCGGCCAGGATACAGTGTAGATATATATCTCACTATATAGATCCAATTGGGTACCCATGCACTATCGCCTAAGGGTCCGGTCCATCCCCGGCCCATAGGGTCCAGCTCATCACTGGCCTTCACAGTAACCATCCAGCCCGTAGAGTATTTTGATGTCAAATCATTTTGATTTCAACATATCCCAGTTCAGGGTTCACAAATAGCCCGGAAGAATAGGTATTTGCTCGAGAGATCAATTGATAATATAGGAACAATAATGAAAGGAACTTGCATAATTAAGAGTAATTGCAGAGAAATATAAAATAGTTAACTATTCTAAACTTAGAATAGGAATAAAATAATTGCGGTATGTTACGAAAAAAGTTAGGAATACTTTCCTTGATAAGCTTTAACCACTATTACTGGTTGACTTTGGTTCGACCTGGACGTTTGGTTTTATCATCAAACCACTACCCTATTCTGGATATGATCCCAACAATCAGGTCCTTTGATTAGAACCTTGCCGAGCTCGACGACTAACTACTAGATCATTCTTAGTCCGATGTCAATCTTCGGGTCTTCCGACTAGGACCTATAGGGTTGAAATACCCTAATTCAGATTATCGCTTAAACTTAACATAATATTACTATCACTTCTACCCATACGATTTTATATCCTGACTCATATTTATATGTATCATTGAAATACACATACCAATTATGGTTCACATCTTCGAAACTCGGTTCGGTATTTTTCTTTCGTAAAGTACGTATACTCGTTGTTTTGAAAAATAGGGTAATCGATTATTTATAAAATATCTTGTCTCAACCCGTAATTAAGTTTGTATAATATAATTATATTTCCTCATTCGACATTTTCGATAATTATAGGTTACGTCCCCATATTTTTGGAATTAATTTCTCGAAAATTGGGTAGCATCTCCTTTGTTTATCGGCCTACCCGTCAAAACAATTCCATGTCAAATCACAACAACAATCCAATCACAACAACAACAACAATGAACCACAATTCACAATCCCAATCACCGATACAATTCAGTTATTAATTATTATAATTCATATTTTTATGTTTTTATTCAAAGGACTCGGATAAATATAATCACCGTCCACCGTCGGCTCGCCAAGGCTCAGCGCCGACGACGGTAAAATTCGCGGACACCCGATTAATTAAGGTTTTCGACACGAATTTTGCCGATTAATTTTTATAATTTCCTGCATAAACAAATTTATTTTCATTAAAATAATCAATTAATTATTTTAATTTTCCATTAAAATTAACCGGAAATCATAAAACATAGCACCACCATCTCACGCGCCCACGCGCGGCCGAGAACAGAAGAAACCAGGCAGTGAAACCAGGAAATAAAGAACAGAACTATAAAATCACGTATATAACGCCCCCAAATCGGGGGTCAGAGGATTTGGTCGTCACTATAAAACCTCAATCCAAATTAACCTGTTAAATCAAGATGCAAATGCCAGCGGAAGATATTTAGCATCTATGACCCCAAACTAATCCAAGATCTTTTAAGGTTACAGTTCTAGAAACAGGATATCCAAATTCCACTAATAAATTTTTTCACTTTCTTTTAAAACTCTTTTCAACAATCCTCAATCTCAAAACTTAACCTGCTAGTATAACTTCGAAAAGAAGTATACTAGGCCCAACTATAAAATACACCACTATAATATAATATAATATGATATAAACAACTTTATACAATAAAACTTACACTAGTTCGTAAACCCTGGACCAACCACCATCCAAAAGCCTCTTCTTTGCTTCCTCGAATTACGCAGCTAAACAGCATAAGCTAATCCTCACTAGAGGTTAAATTTGAAAACAGGCAAGTATGAGCGAAAGAAATGCTCAGCAAGATCATTATGACATATATAGGGTCTTTTGATATAAAACCGACATCTGCATTAGAGCAGAACATTTAAAATCATAATTGCTGAATCATAAAATTTTAGTTGAGGAACCCCAGAATTGGTTCCTTAATTGTATTCAAAACCATTTTGATATTTTTGAGCGAAATGCTTTAGCAATACTTTGAATTTTGACGAGGATAAAACTCGTAAACCAGTGTTTACGGAAATATCGTAAACAACAATAACAAGAAGCAATGATTATGGATTGAATTGTAAACTTTATTCAAAATCGAACTCTTGATATTAATACTCATTTTGTTGTCATATCAAATTAGATATCACTACAAACTTTGATGCTCACAACATCCCATACTTAAGTCAACACCAATCATCTATACTAATACCACCTTTGATATTTAACAACAAACTAAGTATCCACAAAATCAGAAATTGAATTAAAACTGTATTTCATCTTTTATCCGAAAATAGAAACAGTTAATAAATCATTTCTTTATAAGATTATCAAAAGGAATATAATAATTTTGATTGGAATCCTCGAACGACAGTGTGTTGCCGCCGGTGATCAGCCGCGGAGCAACACCGGTATGCCGAAGCATATCCAACTAAACAAATGAGGCACCCAAGGCACATATCAGCCTAATGGTATTGTATCCTGTATAATACCTAAATCTCCGCTGGACCGCCGCCACGGCCTCTTACGAAACCATCCCATCTTAAAACATTTTATTGAAAGGGGTCATAATACTCAACACCCTTATAAACTTTATTCCCCCATTTACTTGGGCAGGAATGCTCGCAAAACCAACTCATTTTTCTCAAAACCCATAACATTTATAAATCCATTCATTTGATAAGTAAAATCACTTAGCTATTCTAAACATAGAATAGCAGAAGAGTACTTTCATAAACAGAATCATTTAATTCAGCAATATGTAAAACATTTATCTATTCCGAACTAAGAATAGGAATAACAATACTTGCATAAGAAAATTTAAAATAAATATCACTTGAACAATAAGTGATGATAGGGATACTTGCCTTTGGTCCTTAGCAATCATATACACTCGCAAAAACGCATATATTCCGACATTCTCTCTCAAAACATCTTCGCCTTTCTCTTCAACACTTTACTGATATGCTGCTCCTGCGATTACTAGAAGCCAGATACCTAATACCATTCTATCTTACTCTTTATCCAACATCTTGTCCTAATCAACTCGAATGATCCGCATCTATAATTAAAAGATACAACTTTAATTGTCTAAACGAGAATTACTCGACGAACTACGCGCCAAAACCCTAATGTCTACCCATACGATAGCCCGCACATAAAGAAGACATACAAACGCAAGACCATTGACCCACTTACACACTTATTTCATATAACACGTAAGCACATAATCCACGCATCACATAATTCATATCACATATGACTCGGTTCGTCAAAACATTTGACTCGGTATGTTTAAAACTAAAACCGAGTCAATAACAGTATTTATCGATCAGATACTGACTCAGAATAACTTGCAAATCAAACGACCTTTCAATACAAAAGAAATTAGGTCTCAAAAGTATTTTTATTGAAAGCGGAATATTTTTCCGAGTCTAGAGGCGTTCGTATCATATTAAATGGACGAACGGTTTATTTATTATGAATAAAAAAAGAATAAATCAATTAATAATAATATTAATTGATTTTTAAATATTCAAATATAATTTTTAAAAGTTTAAAATAATTTTTATATCATTATCTAGGAAAAATCAGAATTAAAATGATTTTTCCATAATTTTTGGAATTAAAATGAAATTAATACAAATTCTCTAAATAAACTGATTAATTATCAAAATAATTAATCAATTTAAATGAATAAAATTTCCGAATTTTTGAAATTAATAAAAGAAATAAATTTTTTGGAATTTAAAATAATTAATTAAATAATTTTTAGGATTTAAATTAATTACCAAATGATTTTTGAAATTAAACGAAATAATTTTTAGAACAAAATAGAAATGAATTTTGAATTATTTATAAAATGAATTCTGCATAACAGAATTGGGTTTGGGGTTTTTAGTTTTTAAAGATTGAACTCGGGTCAAAATTTAAAGGAAACGGGTCAGGGAATCGGGTCTAAATTAGATTGAATCGGGTCGGGAAAATCAAGAACACTACCAGAATCACCAAGAAGGTGGCCGGTTTCTGGGAACATCCCCAGTTTCCGGCGAACCTCCGGTGACTCCTGCTGGTTCCGGTGAGGCTAAATGAGGGCAAAACAAACTTGTTTCGATGAGTTTTCACAGCCCAATCCATCCCTGACAATCCAGTAACTCAACTAACATCACCACAACAACAACTAATTACAGGCACGAAAATCTCCGGCCAAAGACCGCCCCTAATCCCTTAGTTTTCCGGCGGTTAACCGATGACCATGAATTCTCATTGAAACTTAGCAAAATCAATACCAAAATGATGCTCAGCATCTATACAACCTCATACAATCATTATAATCAACAAACAATTAACAAAAACTTCAGAAATTGAAAATGAAACTAAGAGTTTATAAATCGAACTCGACCTACAGTTTTAACAATGAAACAATTCAACCAATCATATAAATTGACTCCCAAGAATCTCAGGAACCTAATTCAAGCATCAAAATCAATTGACAATCAACAGAGAGTAAAAACCCAAATCGATCAAAAACGAAGAACATCGTTTTTGCTAAATACCGAACCTCAATTCGAGATGTTTGCACCAAAAGAACGGCCTTGAATCAAGCTTTTATTTGCAATTAAAATCATAGCAAACGGATGTCTCTAGCTATATCAATCGATCAATTCTCTGATGAACAAACCCTAGCCCTCATTTCTAATTTTCTGAATTTTAATTCTATTTTCAGTAAATTATGAAAATAAAAAAAAATAAAATAATTAAAATATGTTATTTATATTACCTAAAAAATAAATACCCAGAAATCAAATAAGGGTGTTTTTATTTCCCAATTAAAATAATTAGGCCCAAAAATAATAATTATGGGGAATAATTTTAAAAGCCATAAAATATAAAATTTGTATCAAAATTCCCCGAAAATTGCGAATAATTCAAAAATATAAAAAAAATACTGGGTATTTGAAATACGAATGATTCTATAAAAATAAAACGTAAATTTTGTGGCTTTGACGTCCCGGTGGGTCCCGGTCCGTTTATTTTTGAAAAACAGAAATGATATCTAAATTAATAGAAAACCCTGAAAACACATAAAACACATTCTAATGCACATAAAATGAAATAAAACGAGTAACTCGATAAAGACGCAAATAAACCTGCGTCTAAATTATGGATCGATTCATATAATTGCATCTTAAACACATAACAAGTATCCTATTGGATCATATCGGATCCGGAAATACATTACTTAGTCGCTAAGTAACTATAGAAATGATACAATTTAATATCAGATTTGGATAATTATAAAAACCGAGCTTCTTATAAAACACCATATGAGAAAATAATGTAAAAATATTCCGTCTCTCGAGAATACGGGTTTTATTGATTACCGAAATAATTGTCGTATCGAAAACTGTACGCCGGGATGCGCACGGGTCAAACCGTAATCCGGATTAAAAAAGGTAAAACACGGAAAATGTTCAGAATATCCAAATTAGGTTAGGAAGGAGTTTTCTGAAAAGTTTCGGGTTGTAAAAATGTAAAAACGGTTAAAGTTAGACGATTCTCAGCTTATAAAATAATTTTGTAATTACTCAGAGAATAATTATTAAATATATAAATCCTTATAGAATCATATAACAATCCAAAAATTACCAGAAAAATACCATAATTATCTATATTTTATTCTGGACATATAAAAATTAAAATATTCAAAGAATATCATATATAAACATCCAAAGCATCAACTCCAATCACCAGATAATTCACTAAAATTCACTTAAAATCACATAAACAATTCGAAATAATAATAATAATATCTGAAAATATGGGATATTACAATCTACCCCCTTATAAGGATTCCGTCCTCGGAATCAGCAGAAAAGAGCACTAGGGATCTCCTTACCAACTTTCTAATCTTGCATACGCAATTTTTCTCAAAATTTTAGATGAACTTGAACACCTGGTATAACATAATTATCACGGGAGCTTCACTCCACACCATTGTTCCATCCACATCCTTTGACCAATTTCTCAATAGAATTACTTTTACTGATTACGAGAAAGAAAAATAGAGAGAAAGATAAAGAGAAAGAAAAAGAAAGAAAGAGATAAATAGAGAGAGAAATAAAGAAACAGATCGACTTCGTTACATGCCAAAGATATCTTAATCGCATCGCAATCCATTATTGCTCTTTGTAATCCCATCTAGGGGTGTACATGGTTCGTCTAAACCGAATAAACCGACCCAAACCGCCCCTATTTTCGGCCGACCCAACCCGAAAATTAAAAACCGTAATATAATTGGGTTGAATCGGCTTTAAACCGGATTTAATGGGTTGGGCACGGTTTTAGATTTTATTTAACCAACCCAACCCAACCCGTAATATATTAATGCATATAAAATTTATATTCCTATTTTATACCTTCAACAGTTAAAATAATGCTTTATTCCTAACTGTAAACTTGAGGTTGAGGGTTCAATCACCAATGGATGCATGTCTTTGCGAGTTTTGTGGTTAAGAGTTCCGAAAAAAGCCCTACTTATTTACCGAAAAATATCCTTATCAGATGCCAGAATATAAGATTCTCAATACCCAACTTCTCATCGAGAATTTAAGCAGAAAAGTTACAGTTGGAAGAAATCACGACTTTTATATAGATAATAGGAACTTCAAAATCGTTGAAGTTGCGAGGTTTGTATAGGAAATAATGCATTGATAGTGGAGCGAATTTTAACAACTTTACTAACCAACATGCTAGACTTATTAACTACCATAAACATTATCATGACCCTTTTTTTAATATTATCCCTTACATAGGTATAAATTTTGCTTGATAATTTTTAAATGTATTCATTTTTTTTCATACCATTTTCTGTTACGTTAATGAAAATATGAGATTGTGCAGATTAATGATGAAAGATTTAGCCATTAAAATTTTTAATAACCCGTTCAAACGGAACTGAACCAACCCAACCCGTAGTAGAACAAATTGGGTTGGGTTACAAATTAATTTTAATGGGTTGGGTTCAAAAATTATCAAACCGTTTTTAATGGGTTAGGTTGATAAATTCTTCAAACCGGGCCAACCCGGGCCGTGTACACCCCTAATCCCATCACATAGCCTTACTTTGACTCGACCAGGATAACTCAGCTTAACTTGATTGACATACCTTCGAATATTTCAGATAATAGAATCTTGGAATTCCAAAAAGAAATGAATCCCATATCATAATAGGACCAAAATATGAATTTATAAAAAAGTGTTGTTGAAGTAAGAGAATAACTGAGAGATCAATATGATCAAATGAACTTGGTGTTGCGTGTCCAAGTTTAGACACTACTAAAGGTTTTTAACCTTCTTGTAGTCACAACACACACAAGTGATGGCGTCCTATCCAATTCCTATCACACAGACAGGTATACCTTGTGTCCCCTATAGATAGGGTTGTTCATCTCAGTCGGAATAATAAAAAAAATCAAAGGAATTCAAAATCAAATGAATAAAGTTGAAAAGATTTCAAAGCTGATAATTCTGGAGAAGATGAAATCCAGAAAACAAGATTCTGGAACAAAATGATTAAATGAGTGTTAGGGAATATATCCTCTAACAGATACCTCTTTTGAGAGAGGTCAAAAGAAATTATAGAAAGAGAAGGTATTGCCAAAGTCTTAATACTTATCTTCTATTTGAACTCTTCTGTTGACTCGTCATCCAACTCTAGACCATTTTTCATATTCTAAGGATATCGATAATCTTAATTGGCATCGAATCGTAGTAGCCTCGGAAGATTCCACCATGGAAGTTTGCAGCTTCCCGGAGTTCTATCCAGCTCAGCACAACCATCTCAAACGAATGCGCCTATCTTAACTTACTCGTTGGTACTGTATCCAATAGTCCAACAGGAACTCGATATGAGCTCAAACGTCCTCACATAGCTATACACACTCCTACACACTCTCGTTTGTAGTTTACTATAACCTCGGCTCTGATACCAACCTGTAACGCGACCAAAACCTCTGACCCCGGATTTGGGGGAGTTACAACATATTAGACACACATACACACATATATATATATATATCCACATATATATATACAACATAATTTAAATGAAGCAGGCTACCGAAACCAACCGGAAAATACAGCGGTGGCACAACCGGGAAAGAAGCGGCAGGCGGAGAACGGCGGAGGAAATGGGAGAACAGAGGAGTAAAACCGGACAGGAATCAGGGAAGAAACGGAAAAAGAAAGAAAGGGAGAGAAGAGAGAGATGAGCATAGAGAGAGATCGAGAGAGGAGGTGAGGCCGAAGGAGGGGGTGCAGGGGGTGAAAATGGTTTTACTAGAGGTGTTATAGATAAAACCATGTTTCATAAAATGCATAAATCTGATATGATATTAGTTCAAGTGTATGTTGATGACATTATATTTAGTTCTACTAATGATGATCTTTGCAATAGATTCTCTAAGCTAATGCAGAGTAAGTATGAAATGAGCATGATGGGAGAGTTGAACTATTTTCTTGGATTACAAGTGAGTCAAAGGAAAGATGGTATATTCATCTGTCAATCCAAGTATATCAGAGAACTTCTCAAGAAGTACAATCTGGAAGATTCAACTCCAGCAAAGACTATCATGCCAACAGCCTCTAAGCTTGATCAGGACAAAACTGGTAAGAAAGTTGACATCACAAGCTAGAGAGGTATGATAGGCTAGTTACTTTATCTCATAACAAGTAGGCCAGATGTTATGTTTGAAACATGCTTATGTGCTATATTTTAAGCTGACCCAAAAGAATCTCATCTTATAGCTGTTAAAAGAATATTTAGGTATCTTAAGGGAACTCCAAATCTTGGTATTTGGTACCCTAAAGGTACAGGTTTTGACCTAGTTGGCTATACAGATTCAGATTTTGCAGGTTGTAAGATTGACCGGAAAATTACCTCAGGAAGCTGTCAGTTTCTTGGGAGAAGATTAGTATCCTGTCATAGCAAGAAGTAACACTCAGTATCCACATCAACTGCTGAAGCTGAATATATAGCTGCTGGAAGCTGTTGTGCCCAAATCTTGTGGATGAGGAACCAACTCCAGGATTATGGTCTGTTGGTATCTAAGATTCCAATATTCTGTGACAATACAAGTGCAATAGCAATCTCAAACAACCCAGTTCAGCACTAAAAAACAAAGCACATTGATATCAGGTATCACTTTATCAGAGAGCATGTCACAAATGGCACTGTGGAGTTACATTTTGTACCCATAGAGGATCAAATTGCAGACATCTTCACAAAACCACTTGATGAAAACACTTTCTCTAAGTTGGTTAGTGAACTTGGGATGTTAAATCTTTCTAATTAATAAATTAGAAGTCAGAAACTGTAATTTGTCTTGTTTAAATTCACTTGTTATTAAATTTCAATATTTTGAGGACATCAGAATTTACATGCCATTACTTATTTCTCGTAATTCAAATATTTATGTGCTTCCATCTAACAAGATATATGTTTTGGCATATTTATGTTGATAAAGCAATGAAGCATAACTTTGATTTGTTAAAATTGAAATGCTATCAATTTAATGGTAATTAATTCAATTTTCCTATCAAAGTTGTGAATTTAATTACAGTGGACTTTAAATAATTAATATTTACAGGGGTCCATTAAAATTAATCTCAGTAGAAGCACAAAATTTACTTCTGTTAAAAAGAATAACATCTGTGAAATTGTAATTGTCAATTTACCAAGTGATGTGGTCGCCACAGAGAAGTTCACTTAGAATAACTCTAAGTAGAATTCTACTGTGGCGGCCATAGAGACGTTGTTGGATTTTTAACGTAGCGGGGGCATGGCAAAACTCTTTTACACATACAAAATCCAAATAAAAGCATATAAATCGTGAATAAAAATTCGAGGGATCGAATCTAACCTTTAAAAATAATTCGGAGACAACGATCAGAGATCCTTAGCAGTTGCTCCTCAAGTGTGAAGCACTCCACCGATATCCACCAAGAAAACGATGTTAAGGAGGAGGAAGGAGGTGGAGAGAATTGGGTTTTCCAAACTTTTTAGGTTTTCGGGTTCGATGTTGGTTAGAATAAAATTAGGGTCTATAATAGTGTATTTATAGGCAAAATTTTCAGCTGAAATTTTCCCATAAATATTATTATTATTATCCCATTTATTATTCTCATTAATAATTAAAACACCTTTTAATCATTAATCCTTTTTCTAAACACTTTAGAAATAATTCTCTCTCTTGATTTAATTTCCAAAAATTAAATCCTTTAATTAATAATATTAAGAACTTTTCTTAATTAATTTATAATCAATTAAATCTCATTTAATCAATTATTAAATTTGCCAATTAATTATTTATTTCATAAATAAATAATTATTAGCCATTATTAATTAATTCCTCCACCATTAAATCATTCTCTTTTTATGGTGTGACCCTGTAGGTTCAATATTAAGCCGGTAGTAGAAATAAATAATAATAAAACTATTTTATCATTATTTATATAAATTCTCTAATTTATTAAATATGATTAATTAATTAATCACATTTATTCTACATCGTGAGTGATGCTTCTCAACATATCGCGACTATCCGGATAATATGAATTCACTGCTTAGAATACAAAGAACCTGTCAGTCAATAGTTACCGTACAATAAACTCCTTCTACCCTACAATGTCCCGATTAAATACAAGGCATGAATCTCGTGTCAAGCCTATCTAATTCAATCACTTGCTTACCATTTACTATGCGTAGTTCTATGCAAATTAGAAACTCCTTTCTAATTTCATTCACTCTGGCCAGAGATTCCCGAACTAGCATAAGTGGATCAGCCTTGAACATTCGCTTCCTTCACTGGAAGGGGTAGATCCTTTATTGATCATACACTATCTTCGTGTACAAATTCCTATACCCAGAAGAGCCCTAATAATTGTCCCTGGAGACTAAGAACTAAACCAAAGCATAGTTCAGTGTACACAAGATGACTAAGATGACTATGATGACCTCAAGTCTAAGGATACTTGTACAACTATCACTATGTGAACAACTGCTGACACGTGAGTGAACTCCATCAGTTGTTCAGCTGTGCGAGTCATGTTCAGTGAACTTATTCCATAATAAGCACCTACATACTAGCTATAGTGTCACCACACAAATGTCTATGAGAACAGACATCCTTCATAATGAAGCAAACATAGTATGTACCGATCTTTGCGGATTATTAATTACCAGTTAGTAATCCTATGACCAGGAACTATTTAAGTTTAGAGTTATCATCTTTTTAGGTCTCACTATTATGATCTCATCATAATCCATAAAAAGCTTTACTCTAAACTATGGTATATCTTATTTAAACACTTAAATAGATAAAGCCCGTAATAAAAACAAAACAAGTCTTTAATAATATCAATGAAATCAAAATAGATTACATAAAAGTTATTCCTAAATCCTAATTCCTGATTGGACTTAGGACATATTCTTTTCAGACGTGTACTTAAAAAATTTCTAAGTATGTTTCTCCCATGGTCGCCACAGATAAATTACTTAGAATAATTCTAAGTATGGTTCTCCCTGTGGTCACCACAGAGAATCTGACTTAGAAAATTTCTAAGTATGTTTCTCCTGTGGTCGCCACAGAGAAATTACTTAGATAATTCTAAGTATGGAGTCTCTCACTGTAGTCGCTACAGGAGATTAGCCTTTACTCTCTGGTCACAATACAGCACTTAGATAAACTTTAATTGCTGTTGTTAGTATACATACATACATATATATATATATGCACGCCTATTCAGTTCAGTCATATATACACACAACACAAAGAAGTCGCAAGGGAGAAAAATGAATTTTTTTAATCGATCAAAACCATAACAAAGTGCTGCCAAATTTAATATTTTTTATAGTTTTTAAAAGCCCGGATCATAAGGAGTATTGTGATATCAAAATCAACAAGTTTCTTCGTGGATTTTAGGAGATCGAATTGACATAGTTCTTGGGCTTAAGACACTGTTTGGCATAACCTTGTTAATTGAAGTTCATTTTGATTTGATTATTCTTTAAGGCCTTTTTTGGTTAAATTATTAAGTGTATGTTAAAAGTTTGTTACGATTTGTTTTATTTTGTAACTCTAAGGGCACAATTTTTTTTGTTTTAAATCCAAATTTTATTCTCATTTTTAATTAAATGGCGGATAATGTTCAGATTCTAAAAACAAATTTTATTTGGATTATTGAACATGATCCAGTTAAGATGGCCCATTTCGAACCGTGGATTAGTTTTCTAAATGAACATTCCATTGTGCGCTTCGCGTTAATTACTAATGTCAAATTAAATGTTGAGCTTCTCAGGCTTGTGCACAGAACATCAACAAACTCCTCCGATGACAAACAACTGAGTTTCTCTTTTGTTATTGACAATGAGACCATCAGAATCACATAAGACGGCTTGAATGAACACCTTCAGCTACCTCGTGATAACTTTGATGCCCTTCCACTTAACTGGGAAATATTCAGTTTCTTCTGAGGTATAAGAAGCACATTAACAGGGGATGACGATTTTCATAAACACTTCAAGAAGAGTCATCTTCCCAAAGAATGGAATTTGTTCTTCAACATATTATCTCACTGCTTGGCTCCCAAGACTGCTGGATTCCATGGACTAACTCATTTTAATCAAGTGGTTGGTGTTGCTGTCGCAAATAATCTTCGCATCAACTTTGGGCGTTTATTCATGAAGCACATTCTGGAGAACCAAACTTAGCATCAAAACTTTATTTTATATACAAGGTTTCTCCAGATTGTGCTCAATGGAAAACTGTCAGAAGCACAAAAGGCATCAACTCACAGTCACATCGTGGAAGATTCCCCTATCATGTCCCCATTGATAGTGTCTAAACTGCTCAGAAAAGGAAACTATCCAAATGCAAATATTACTTTCCTAACGGAATACATGATAGATGTCTTTGTTATTATCAATGCTCAACATGAAGATGAAGACAATGAAGGTGAGCCTCAAGCTGATGATGCACAACAGGAGAACAATGTTCATGAACCTGAAGAGGATGCAAATGAAGAAGCAGATCAACCTGAGCCTGAAGATGTTGATCAAGTAGAGGTTGAAGTTGAACCACACAAGAAGCTGTACCTGAAAATGCTCAACAACCTCAACCTGAAGCTGCTGGAGAAACTACGGAAGATGTTGAGTCTACCAACTCAAATACATCTTTCTACAGACCAGCTTTCTCAGGTATGGGCACATCTTCTATGAGTAATTCTTATGAAGCATGCTCTGAATTCATTAGTATAGATCAATTACATCTTGACACTCATCACACACAGCTGCTTGTTGAACAAGTAGATAGCAGAGGTAGTGAGTTTGGTATACCGCAAATTCATAACCACCCTCTAGATCCAAATTAAACACCTTCAACTCTCTTAGCCCAAACCCTGGCGTACAAGGACCCACTACATATTGAGGAAAAAATTGCACTAGATGCAGCAAATAAGAAAGGTACTTTGAGAGAACCCGTAGCTTTGTCTCCATTGAAGCAAAGCAGTATATCTCCTGAGATAACTATAAACCTTCAGGTATCTTCTCAACAGGATTCTCTGGCTAAAAAGGCAACTAACCAGTTACTAGATCTATCTTCTCAACAAGGTACATCTATTAAAATTCACCTGCCAGCCACGACATTCTGTAAAGAGTCAAACACACCCTCACTGTCCAAGCTCTACAAGCTTTAAATGCGTCTATTAGAATAGCACTATTTAGTGAGGATGAATTGAGGGTCATAGGATATTCGACCATATTACGGTTAGAATATCATGTTCAAGGACCCTCAACGGACCATATGCCTTCACAGGTGTTAGAAGAGAGTGCTATAATCACTACCAAATCTAGCACAGCATGTGGCGCCCCAAAATCCGGGGTCAGGGATCTCGGAGGCCACGCCATCTAAACCACTACAAACCATATACCTCATGCCACAATATATAAATACCCACACCTTACAACTCCACACCACACACACTTACAGGTTATTGTCTTGGAAACGAACTATTCATAACTAGAGTAAATCAAACCACAAAGTGATAATTATTACAACCCAAAAGTATTTAAGTCTTACCGGGGAATAACCTTTAAGTAAGGCTAGTCCGTCAGCAAAATATACGTTTCTTATTTATTACTTTACATAAGTCATACTTATAAATAAGCTGAACTAAAAATAACTAAAAACCAATCCAGCTTATTCGGACTACATACGGTACAACACCAAACAACCCACAAAACAGCTAGCCATTTTCTACCCATTTCTAGGCTGTGGTTCGCATGGTAGGCATCTTGATTCACTGTTGTGTTGTGTCAATTTAAGAAAACAAGTATGAGCTATAATGCCCAGCATAATAATGTACAGTATGAAAATGACTGTAATGGTAAACTTACGTAAAACATCTTATAAGATAATTACGTTTTATTCGAACATAGTTTTCCTTGGTGATACACACCTTCTTATGAAAACAATCCTTTAGTGGATTTTATTATCATGAGAATACCTTAAAAGTAAACCCAACACCTAGGCTTGGGTTACGGTATTGCATCATAATTCCAATTGGAAGAATAGGACACTCGTTGGAGCCACTGCATACGATGATTGGTTGTACTATGATAAAAGTAACCTTTTCTACTTGTATTATCACCCTGGCCGCATACGAGCTATGTGTCCTCATTTTGGGTATACACACACTTCGCAGGTCCTTAGGTACGTATAGTACCATCTCCTACGGTACTAGTAGTCTATCCAATACACGAAGTACTTGGATCCTACCCCTCCTTTGTCCTTTAGGAAATCCTATCATATCTCGAGAACTCGAACTACATCGAAGTTCCCACAAGCATTTTGCTTGTTGATAGAAACAGCTTGATTTATTAGTATATATATGTATATGTATACGTACTTCCGAATCTTTCGGAGGAAGTACTAAGGATGTGAGTTGACCGTTGTCAACGGATACTTAATAGGGGGGTTTCCCTTTGAAATTATATTCAAAATATTTAAAAATAAGTCGAGATGATATTTTCGACGATCCGAAATTATTCGAATGATTTTTCAAAAATCAGAAAGTATTGTAAATCAGGTTCTATGATTTTTAAATCATAGATAAATCCTTTAATATTAATAAATAATTAAATATTAATCGGTAAATAATTAAACCTCGAATGAGTTTACTTAAAAAGAATATTTAAATAATATTCCTCAACTAATTTGTGTTTACGTAATATAATAATCTTTAATATTTAATCGAGTTTGAAATAAATAAACGTTGGAGAATACTTCTCCCATAATAAATGAATAGTTAATAAATATTTTTTTAATCGAACGATAAAGTATAGTTGAGGGAATACGATCTTTGGAAATCATTTTAATAAAAGTTTGATGTATTTAATATTTCGTAAGTGGACGTTGAGATACATTCAAATCCACCAGAAAGTTTTAAAGACTTGTGTTCTTATTACTTTGTGTTTTGATTTATATTTAACTTGCCATTCCGCACCTTGCAAATCAAAACACTGTCATATATATCTTAAGTTTGAATATTTTTTAATTCAGAAAAAGTTTCAAGAATTCCATTCAACCCTCCTTCTGTAATTCTTGTTGTATTGTTAGGGACTAACAATTGGTATCAGAGCAAGCTCTTGAAGAACAAAGAGTTTAAAGATCACAACAAACAGCAAGATGAACAAGATGGATGTTGGAGTCAAGATTCCTTTTCTAGACAAAGATAATTACCATCACTGGAAGGTAAAGATGCACCTTCATTTACTTTCTCAAGATGAGGCCTATGTGGATTGCATAGAGAGAGGACTTCATGTACCAATGAGAGCTGTAACTGGAAATGAGCCATCAGTTCCCAAGCCAAGGCATGAATGGTCAGATTCTGATATTGAACAAGTCAGGAAAGACAAGAAGGCCATGAATATTCTGTTCAATGGAGTTGATGGTGACATGTTTGACAACATCATCAATTGTAAAACTGCCAAGGAAGTTTGGGATACAATTCAGATTATCTGTGATGGCACTGAACAAGTTAGAGAAAACAAGATGCAGTTACTAATTCAGCAATATGAGCATTTCCACTTTGAAGAAGGTGAAACTCTCACTAATATCTTTAGTAGATTTCAAAAGCTACCAAATGCTCCAAAGCTGCATGGAAGATTCTACCAAACCAAGGATTCTAACCTCAAGTTTCTGAGATCCCTTCCAAAAGAATGGAAACCAATGACAGTCTCCTTGAGAAATTCACAAGAATAAGAGTTTACACTAGAGAGACTGTATGGCATTCTAAAGACTTATGAGCTTGAAATAGAGCAAGATGAAAGAATGGAGAAAGAGAGAAAGAAAGGAGGGACTATTGCACTGGTTGCTGAGTTAGAGAAAGAGAATGAGATGAATATAGAAGCTGTTGAGTCTAGGTCTGTGAAAACAAGGGCAAGGGGCTGGTAGCAGAAAATGAAGATTCTTTGAGCCAAGATGATATGGATGATATTGATGAACATCTAGCATTTCTTTCCAGAAGATTTGCCAAGCTCAAGTTCAAGAAGAACTTTGGAGCAACTAAGCCAAATAGAAACATGGTGGATAAATAAAAATTCAAATGTTTCAAATGTGGCTTGGTAGGGCACTTTGCCAGTAAGTATAAAAAGTCAGATTCCAGCAAGAAGAAGTTTGAGCCTGTGGATTATAAACTGAAATATTTTGAGTTGCTCAAACAAAAGGAAAGGGCTTTCATTACACAAGAAAATGACTGGGCAGCAGATGGTCTGGATGAGGATGAGGATATTAGCTATGTCAATCTAGCCCTAATGGCCAAGTCTGATGAAACAGAGACAAATTCTTTAAGTAATCAGGTAATCACCACTAACCTTGCATATTTATTTAAAGTTGAGTGTAATGATGCAATAAATGACATGTCTACAGAATTATATTATTTGCGTGTTACACTTAAGTCCCTCGCTAAGGAAAATGCTAAAATCAAAGAAAATAACTTGTTTTTAAGTGAGAGGAATAATGTGCTAGAGTCTCAGTTTATTGAATTTGAAAAATTGAAAATTGAGTGTAAAATTGCTAAGGATGAATTAACTGAGTCTTTGAAGAAAGAAGAGATCTTGAAGAAGCAGCTTGAACGAGAACAGGAGGTGATTAAGGCATGAAAAACATCTAGAGATGTTCATGCTCAAATCACCAAAGTTTAAGGTATTGAATCCTTTTGTGATATAGCCTGGAAGAAGAATAAGGAGAAGCTGGAATCCAACTTGGTTGAAGGATTGCTAACAGATTTAGACTCGACGGATGATGAAAGTCATCCGTCGGATAACCAAAAGGATTATCCGTCGAGTGACATAAATCCTCATCCGTCGGCTGTAAGCAAACTTGTGAGTAAAGCCAAACTTGCCAAGTTAAATTAAAAATATGGATCAGTTTCCAAAAACTCATTTCAGGAGAATCTAGTCAAGCGAGGAAGGAGAAGAAAGTGAATATTGGTCATCTGTCTATCAAGCAATTGAATGACAGACTAGAAATGATTGAGGTTAAAACAGAGGCTAAAAGGAAAAACAATAGAAATAGTAAAATAGGGATTCACAAATATAACAACTACACACCTGATAAGTATGCTCCAAGAAAAATCTGTGTTAAGTGTGGTAGTGTAAATCATCTGTCTGTTAATTGCAAAACTGTCATGCCTACTTTCATATTTCTGCCACCTCTTTTTCCCAACATGAATGACATGTCTTCTATGCCTATGAATGTTATGTCTACACAGAATATGAATGCACAATTTACTAATATGCCATTTGCACATAATCCTTATTATGCTGCATTTAGTATGCCTCAAATGCCATTTAGCATGCCCTACTGGAATAGCATGTTTACTAATAGCATGTCATTTCTTGTTAATCAAAATGTGCATGATAATTCTGTTGTAATGAATGGTTTCCAAGGTCCAACTCAAATGACTAAGGATGAATCTGATATCCCCAAGTCAAATGAGATCAAACCTCTAAGAAACAGAAGAAGAAAGCTAACAAGGCAGGACCCAAGGAAACTTGGGTACCAAAATCAACTTGATTTGATTATAATGTGTATAGGGAAACAGAAAGAATCTGTGGTACTTGGATAGTGGTTGTTCAAGACACATGACTGGTGATTCTACCCTGCTCACAGAATTCAAGGAAAGAGTTGGCCCAAGTATTACTTTTGGAGATGACAGCAATGGTTATACTGTGGGATATGGCCTGATTTCTAAAGACAATGTCATCATTGAGGAGGTTGCCTTAGTGGATGGTCTCAAGCACAATTTGTTGAGTATCAGCCAGCTGTGTGATAAAGGCAATTCAGTAACCTTCAACTCAGAAGCCTGTGTTATGACAAACAAGAGGAGCAACAAAGTGTTTCTCACTAAAGTGAGAAAAGGAAATGTGTACTTAGCTGACTTCAACTCATCAAATGCAGAATATGTTACTTGTCTTCTCAGTAAAGCAAGTCAAGATGAAAGTTGGCTATGGCACAAGAAGCTATCCCATCTAAACTTCACGACTATGAATGAACTTGTGAAGGAAGAACTGGTAAGAGGTATTCCACAAGTGGAGTTTTCTAAGGATGGACTGTGTGATGCTTGCCAAAAGAGAAAGCAAATTAAAGCATCATTCAGAAAGAAGCTTGATTCAACAATTGAAGAACCTTTGCAACTGCTACACATGAATTTGTTTGGACCAGTCAATGTGTTGTCTATATCAAGGAAAAGATTTTACCTAGTAATTGTAGATGATTTCTCAAAGTTCTCTTGGATATATTTCCTTAAGTCCAAAGATGAAGCTAGTGAAATCATCATCAATCATATAAGGCAAGTTAACAATCATCCTGATTTCAAAGTTAGAAGAATCAGGAGTGACAATGGAACTGAGTTCAAGAATTCTTTCATGAGAGCATTTTGTGAAGAAAATGGGATTTTACATGAGTTTTCAGCAGCAAGAACTCCACAACAAAATGGAGTAGTAGAAAGAAAGAACATATCACTTATTGAAGCTGCAAGGACAATGCTTGAAGAATCTAAGTTACCAACATACTTGTGGGCTGAAGCTGTAAATACTACATGCTACACTCAGAATATTTCTTTGGTTAATCAAGCAAAATGCATGACTCCCTATCAATTGTTCAAGAACAAGAAGCCAACTCTAAATTTTCTTCATGTCTTTGGCTGTAAATGTTATATCTTAAGAAATCAAACTGATCAGAATGGGAAGTTTGATGCTAAACTAGATGAAGAAATTTTTTTTGGATATGCTGTTGGTAAAGCATATAGAGTCTACAATCTGAGAACCAATATTGTTGTGGAATCAATACATATTGTGTTTGATGATAAAAAGATTGAAGGACTACAAGATTGAGATTACCATGAGAGCCTCAAATTTGATAATGTGGAGATGATTAGTGATGACAGTGATGATGAAAGTGATTAAGAAACAGTATCAAAGGATAATGCAGTAAAATCTACTACCAATGAAGCACATAATTCAACATCTGTAGAGTTATAAAATGCTTCATCCTTCGGAAGACAATCTGCTTTATCCGTTGGGAGACAACCAGCTTCATCCGTCGGTACTCAAAATTCACCATCCATCGGGTCATCAAAAGAAGCTGAAAGTCAGAATAGATCACTTACAGAAAGTTCCCCTTTCTCAAATCAAAGATCCACAAACTCAGGGGGAGTTTCTAATATTCAAAACTCAATCACACATCAAGACAATAATGAGGCCTCTTCATCTAGATCTAATCTACCTCAACAAAGAAAATGGACAAAGGATCACCCCTTTGAGCTCATCATTGGTGATATATCTTCTAGAGTTCAAACAAGGAGAGCAACTCAGGAAGAATGTCTATATAGCAGTTTCCTATCTAAGGAAGAACCAAAGAAGGTAGAAGAAGCTTTATTGGATCCTGATTGGATTTTAGCTATGTAGGAGGAGCTAAACCAATTTGAAAGGAATAAGGTATGGAATCTGGTACCCAAGCCTAAAGGAAAGAATCCAATAGACACCAAATGGGTATTCAGAAACAAGATGGATAAAAATGGCATAGTATTCAAGAGCAAAGCCAGATTGGTTTCTAAGGGCTACTGTCAACAAGAAGGAATAGATTTTGATGAAACTTTTGCTCCTGTTGCAAGACTTGAAGCCAACAGAATTTTCTTAGCCTATGCAGCCCATGCCAATTTCAAGGTTGTTAGTCCCTAACAATGCAACAAGAATTACAAAACGGGGGGTTGAATGGAATTTTTGAAACTTTTTCTGAATTATAAAATTTTCTAACTTATGATATATATATATATATATATATATATATATGACAGTGTTTTGATTTGCAAAGTGCGGAATAATAGATAAATAAGAATTAAAACACAAAGTAATAAACACACAAGTCTTTAAAACTTTCTGGTGGATTAAAATGTATCCACCATATATATATATATATGTATATATATCAAGAGAACTCTATGAAACTTGAATAGCTCACAACTACTTACAAATAAGAACAACTAAACTTACCAAGAAATGCTAAAGGATTCAGCTTACAATTGTTTCTCTGAGAAAATATTTTCTTAGTCTTCTTTTTGTTCTAATTGCTACTCTTGGTTTATATATCACCAAGATTACAAAGTAATAAGACAAGATAATAAAACAAAACCTATCAAGACTAATATTATGCTACTTCACTACTCTATTCCAGCATCTTTGAATATCCTCATAATAGCATGGAAATGGTAATGCTTCTTTGTTCTCAAATACCGAGTTGAATAGGCTTCCACATTCCTTTTGCATATATTCGACGCATGTGACTGTGTTGTCACTGTCAACAGATGTTTGAATTGTTATCCGCCGGGTACATGATCATCCGTCGGGTTGCCTTGTTGATCATCTGTCGAGTAGCATTGTTGTTTATCCGTCGGGTAGCTATTTGGCACTTGACTTCATTTCATTTATGCAGAATTTCATTTATCCGTCGGGTAGCTATTCTCCATAGATGATGTCTTGTAATTCTATATAAATGAAATGAAGTCAAGTGCCAAATAGCTACCCGACGGATGAACAATAAAGCTACCCGACGGATGATCAACAAGGCAACCCGACGGATGATCATGTACCCGACGGATAATCAATTCAAACATCTATTGACAGTGACAACACAGTCATATGCGTCAAGTGTATGCAAAAGGAATGTGGAATCCTACTCAACTGGGTTTTTGAGAATAAAGAAGAATTGCCATTTCCATGCTATTATGAAGATATTCAAAGATGCTGGAATAGAGTAGTGAAGAAGCAAAGTATTGGACTTGATAGGTTTTGTTTTATTATCTTGTCTTATTACTGTATAATCTTGGTGATATATAAACCAAGAGTAGCAAATAGAACAACAAGAAGACTAAGCAAGTATTTTTCTCAGAGAAACAATTGTAATCTGTATCCTTAGCATTTCTCTGTAAGTTTAGTTGTTCTTATTTTTAAGCAGCTGTGAGCTATTTAAGCTTCACATAGTTCTCTTGATATATATATATATATACATATATATATATGGTGGATACATTCAAATCCACCAGAAAGTTTTAAAGACTTGTGTTCTTATTATTTTGTGTTTTGATTCATAGTTAACTTGTCATTCCGCACCTTGCAAATCAAAACACTGTCATATATATCTTAAGTTGGAACATTTCATAATTCAGAAAAAGTTTCAAGAATTCCATTCAACCCCCCTTCTGTAATTCTTGTTGTATTGTTAGGGACTAACAAATAGGGTCTCCCAATTATATCTTGGGGACAAAACAACTAACCGAGTTCATACATAGCCTGATTATAATACATCATTACTTGTCCTGAATACTGAAATGCAAATACATAAGCCGTGTACCCTGAAGGGCTAGGAATGTTATCTACTACTAGCTATCCTATCAAAATGGTGACAAGTCACCCAGCCTTCTTCAAGGTCCATAATTAGTCACTAGTCCCTCAGTCACTATCAATGCGCGTGAGGTCACGCACCCTCCTCATCGCTCCTGCCAACATCAGCTCTACATCAACTACCAGGATATATCCTCCAATCACTGTCATCCTCATCTGAACCCGGGTACGGAGCTCGATCCCATCAATCTCTCTACGGGCTATAGATGGGGAAGCAGCTCGAAAGTCCCCTGGGTATCCTAGTCTGATGGCTCTCTCAGCTATCAGTGCCTGGTGTAACTCCACAATGCGGGCAGATGCCGCAGTGATCTCATCGTTAAGCTGAGCCACCATCCAGTCGTGTACAGCTACATGTATGGTCGTCGGGGCTGGTAGAGGTGAGTCTAGGTCGCTAGAGGATATGTCATAAGCCTCGTAGATCTATGCATCCATCTCATCCTCCTCATCATCATCAGTATAGGGAAAAGGGCTCTGCATACCTAGGTGTGGTGTAGGAGAGCGAATAGTCGGGAGAGGGTACATCTCTACGTCCCTCCATCCTAAGTCATCTCCCTGAGGCATCTCAACGTCATCAGCTATGGGGACAGGAAGGTCAGCCTCCTCCTCCGGGGCATCCTCAGTAGGGTCATCATCTGAGTCATCAATGGGTGGGTCCTCCGGCTCGGGAGTAGGGTCATGCTCAGGAACCATAACATCATCAACAGGGTCAACCTCCCTCATAGGCTCCACTGATACCTGACACAATAGTCTACGTGTTACTAACTTAGAGTCGGAATTCCCTTGAGGGTTAAAACTGTCAAGACTACCCGTATAGCCCGACGACGAACTCGACTTGAGCTCTAATTGATTATTTATTATTATTAACTATGTATTTTAAATCCTATCATTTCCAAGATTTGATAACCTAAGGCTCTGATACCATTTCTGTAGCGCCCCAAAATCCGGGGCCAGGGATCTCGGAGGCCACGTCATCTAAACCACTACAAACCACATACCTCACGCCACAATATATAAATACCCACACCTTACGACCCCACACTTAACACACAGGCACACACTTACAGGTTATTGTCTTGGAAACGAACCATTCATAACTAGAGTACATCAAACCACAAAGTGATAATTATTACAACCCAAAAGTAATTAAGTCTTATCGGGGAATAACCTTAAAGTAAGGCTAGTCCATCGGCCAAATATACGTTTCTTATTTATTACCTTACATAAGTCATACTTATAAATAAGCCAAACTAAAAACAATTGAAAACCAATCCAGCTTATTTTGACTACCTGCGGTACAGCACCAAACAACCTATGGAACAGCTGGCCATTTCCTACACGTTTCCTAGTTGTGGTTCTCATGGTAGGCATCTTGATTCACTGTTGTGTTGTGTCAATTTAAGAAAACAAGTGTGAGCTATAATGCCCAGCATAATAATGTACAGTATAAAAATGACTGTAATGGTAAACTTACGTAAAACATCTTATAAGATAATTAAGTTTTATTCGAACATAGTTTTCCTTGGTGATACACACCTTCTTATGAAAACAATCCTTTAGTGGATTTTATTATCCTGCGAATACCTTAAAAGTAAACTCAGCACCTAGGCTTGGGTTACGGTATTGCATCATAATTCCAATTGGAAGAATAGGACACTCGTTGGAGCCACTGCATACGATGATCAGTCATACTATGATAAAAGTAACCTTTTCTACTAGTAGAAGGATGACACCTTCGTATCCCGGTTATCACCCTTGCTGCATACGGGCTACGTGTCCTCATTTTGGGTATACACACACTTCGCAGGTCCTTAGGTACGTATATTACCGTCTCCTACGGTACCAGTAGTCTATCCAATACACGAAGTACTTGGATCATACCCCTCCTTTGTCCTTTAAGAAATCCTATCATATCTCGAGAACTCGAACCACATCGAATTTCCCCCAAGCGTTTTGCTTGTTGATAGAAACATCTTAATTTATTAGTGTATATATGTATATGTATACGTACTTCCGAATCTTTCGGAGGAAGTACTAAGGATGTGAGTTGACCGTTGTCAAAAGATACTTAATAAGGGGGGTTTCCCTTTGAAACTATATTCATAATATTTAAAAATAAGTCGAGATGGTATTTTCGATGATCCGAAATTATTCGAATGATTTTTCGAAAATCAGAAAGTGTTGTAAATCAAGTTCTATGATTTTTAAATCATAGATAAATCCTTTAATAATAATAAATAATTAAATATTAATCAATAAATAATTAAACCTCGAATGAGTTTACTTGTAAAGAATATTTAAATAATATTCCTCAACTAATTTATGTTTACGTAATATAATAATCTTTAATATGTAATCGAGTTTGAAATAAATAAATGTTGGAAAATTCTTCTCCCATAATAAATGAATAGTTAATAAATATTTTTTTTAATCGAACGATAACGTATAGTTGAGGGAATACGAATTTTAGAAATCATTTTAATAAAAGTTCGTGGTATTTAATATTTCGTAAGTGGACGTTGAGTCCTTCAAATTGTACTATTATGGACTTTTAATTGTCCTAATAATATCACCGGAATGATTCCCGGGTTTTCATCTTAAAATCCCGACCAACTCTCGGTCTTATAATTATATGTTATGCTTAAAGCGGAATTAAATATTTTACGATCTATACTTATCGTACAACATCGCTACATTATGCGAAAAATTCAATTATTGTGTATCATGGCAAACATGGCATTTATGCAATGATAATAAAACAATTCTTTCACAACACAACAGTAAATGGAGTTGGGTTCGAAAACTTGCCTGGGTATCTCGAGGTGGAGGATGCTCTAGGTTCCGCTCGGAAACCTATAACCATCAACACAATTCATTTCATTAGGTCCCGTTCTAATTTACGGCGATTTGCACTCATGTGCTACTTATTACGCACCCTCTCAACTTATTTTACCCTTATTATTTCTTTAAGTCCTTATTCACGTTATGGTCGCTTCCTTTTTCTAAGTAACTTAAGTTCATTTTCATTTTCGCCGTCGGCTCCGCTTATGGATTCTACAGTTTCTAATCGCGCTATCTTGACTCCGATATTTTTATAAAATTGAAATATCATTATTTTCACTTGAAATTTTTATGAAAGTTAGGAAACTCAAAATACTATTCTTTGTACAAATTTCATGATTTATGAACATTCTTAAGTCGATCCTTTATATTTTCAAAGTTCATAATTCGTAGCAGTTTTTGTCGCGTAAATCACTTTTAGTATAACGACCATAACTTTTGATCCGTAATTCGGAATCAAGTGATTCAAGTGCCTTAAAGATCCTTATAAATTTTCTGTCATAATCAAGGGTTATTTTTCAATAAACTACAGTTTACATACTCGGGACTTTCTGCAGAAACTTAAAATTACGTTTTGTTCATTTTAACGAGATTACGGTTACGATCGGAGTTTCATTTATGCTTTAAATCTTTATACTACCACCAACAATAAACATATCATCATCATCATACTAACTCCTCTCAAGAACATCATGTTCTTGAGGCAACAACAATTAACCTTAAATCTACTTAGCTAAACATCAAGATTTCAACAATACCACCACTAAAACTAGGTTTACAACTACATACTAAAAGGATCTTGAACTTAAATCTTAAATAAAGTTGGGTCAAAGATTTTTACCTTTATTGAGATCTTGAGATGTGTTCTTGATTATGGTGAAGTCTTGGGAGTTCTTAGTAAGGTTTTTCCAACCTAAAACAACCATTGAAATCAAGAAACCAAAGAAGAGTTACTATTCATACTATTAATTCTCAACTTTCTTGATTTTATTTCACCCATCAAACCTTGATAAAAAGAGCTCAAAGATTTATCTTACCTTAGTTTTTTTGTTAGGAAGCTTGAGAATTAATGGGAGGATTTATCCATGGCTAGAGCTTGAAGATTTGATTTTAATTTCTTGGCTTGAAGAAGAAAGCCGAATGGGAGGTTTTAGAGAGAGAGGGAGTGTTTTTATGCTTGCTTCCTTGGTTGCTTCTTGGAAATGAGGTTGTGATATCTTATATTGATTTGTTATTCTCTAGTTTAGATCCTAGGATTTTATTCTTGTTGCAAATCTTGGGGACAAATCCAACTAGCTTCCTAGTTTACAAGCTATTCCACTTGTTTAGCTCATTTAGCTCCTTTAGCTCACTATTTGCTTAGCCTTGGTTGATCATCCTAAACCCTAGCTCACTATTTGATAAAGTAACCATGGTTACTTTCTTACCATGGTTAGTTAGTGTGTTACATTTATTTAATCGTTTACGCGTTCGCTCGCTCGCTTAAATGTTTTCGTAATACTTCCTCGTAAATGGTTCGCAACGTAATTCCTTTCGTATTTATTTCTTATGTTTTGAATTACCATACTTGGATATAAATCCATAGGGTTTTAAATTTTCAATTATATTTTGATTCCCGTAATCCTCGATGATTCGTAAATATGGTTGTTTTTCAAAGTTCGTTTTCTTCGAAAACTAATAGCGTTTACATATACTCATTTGGTACGTATAATCATAATATCAACTCCGAAACTCATTTTTTCATGCACTACATAGTGTGGGCTAAAAAAATTTCCCCGTCCGTCAAGGTTACTATTCATTAAACGTTTTACAAGGTCTCAAAATTCGAGTTATTACACAGCACTTACCTCCCCAGGACTCTTAACCCTGGATGCATCTGCGGATAGTGGATCCGACATAGCGCGGATCAGCAACCCATTGGCAATGACCTAGATTTAACTAGTGAGCCTAAGGGGAATGTATCTTCACACATACAAGGGGAAGCTGGGGATCAGATGCCATGTATGATGGCCCCAGTGCTCCTCCCAGAGATTCTAACTCTGGATGAGTCATCTACTGATCACAGGTAACATGTCTCAGACAAGGATCGGGAATTGTGAACTCCCATTGCACCACTGCTGACCTCCTTAAGGATGGCTCCATTGTCTTCTGCAGGTATATTTGGAACTCAAAGCTCTGAGCGGAGTGCACATGTGAGAATGAGTGACACACATCACCCCAAACTAAGTGATAGAGGGATGAGTGATACTCTGTGAGAAGCCCGTGAGACACCCACCATCCAAAATACACCAATAGATCTGTCAAACTATGTTACCAAATCCTACCTTGAAGAGCAGATGGCTTTCAAAGACAGTTATCTCAAAGAACAGCTAGCTCTTAAGGATCAATATCTCAAGGATGAATTATCTCTCAGGGATCATCAAATCACCAGTCTTTCCGCACAACTTGAACATCAGCAAGCAGCATTCACCATTTTACGGGAATTCGTTGAGCGATCTCTATCTCACACCGGAAAAGGAAAGGCAATTGCCAATACTGAGCCAAAGCTCTCAATTAGCAAGCAAGCGCCAATCCCGGTCTCTTCTGAAGTAGCTCTTGCTAAAACTGGGCCAATGACCTCAGTTAGCAAGCAACTGCATGTTTCTCTCGAGATCCCTGTCTCCACCTTACATGATCAATCAACACCATCTCTGAAGGATAACCCAACTGAGGGGGAGAAAAGGGTAGAAGAACAAGAAAAAGTAGCCATTAATGTTGATCTACTTCAAGATGCCTTTTAGACTACTGGAGTTGCCTATGATGAGTTTGGAGATGAGATACAAGAAGAGGAAGAAGAGAGAATTGATGAAAGGGAGCTCCTCAAGTCAAGATTCACTAAGGAGAACTTAACAACTCAGGGGGGGCAATCAGGACATCTGAGCCAAATCATTACAACTCAGAAAAATCTGTTGTCTCAGATATATGCTCCAAGACCCTTATTCTCTGAAGAGGAATTGGAGGAAGGTGAAATAGATGAAAGTGATGTTTCGATGGGGTGTGAGCCAAGATTTGAAGAAGTGGATACGGAAGAGAGAAAGGTCATTACTGAGGATGAAGAGTTTGAAGATGAATATGCTTTCTCAGACGACTATTTATTCTATTGACTGCCAGAGAAAATCAATCGCTCTTATATTGAGATTCAAGAAGAAATGGAAAGATCAAGAGCAAGAATTCAGAGAGCCATTCAAAGAAGGGAGAACAAAGAAGCAAGAGAAGCATATCTTCAAGTTAACAGGAAAGGAAGCAAATGGGAAGAAATAAAGAAGAAAATGGACAAACCAGAAACATATCACTATTCAGACCCTGGTAACTCTAATCTGTTGAGAACTGTAGAGCATTACAGAAATAATCATGATAACATCCATGAGTTCTATGATCAGTTCAGTAGCATAATTACTGGAACCACTGTGAACATTCTAAAGAATGGATGGAAGATCACTATCAATCAGAGAGATGGTCTACAGATGAAGGTGTCTACCAGTGTACTGAAGAAGTTAAACATTGATGAACTGTTTTTCTTAGCCTCAAAAATCCCATGGTTGAAATCAATTGAGAATGAATATTTTAGAGACAAACTTTGGAGAATGATGATGGATGTATCTCCTCAAGCCATTATATATCCATTCGTAATCAAAGTATTTGCAGGTGGCAGGATGCAAAACATCACCATGTCTGACCAACACATAAGAACCATTCGTTTTCAATGACTGACTTTCCTGGAAAGTCAACTCAGGAGCAAAAGAGCTAAACTGGAAGCTCCAGGTGTTAAAAGATCAAAAGTAGACTATAAAGTTGCTGAAGTTCTATATGCTTACAGACTCAATGATAAAATGATCAGAGATACATGGAAGGATATGAAGAAGGTTACAAGAGCGTATCATGAGATAATTTTTATTAATGGAGAACCATAAATTAATCTTCTGAAAGACAATGAACCCATAATCAGCACTAACAGTGAAGGGGAACTAGTCTTCAAAATCAACAAGAGCAAGATCGCGATCAAAGACTTCAGGACAAGTGAATCTGATAAGTGGCATTTTATACAACATAGAGCGTCTTATAACGGCTTAAATTGATATCTTGAACTCGAGTATTTTGTGTATTTAACGCGTTTTCGAGTGTTTTTGCATTTCAGGGTATAACTTGTTTAGATAGGAGAATTTTATAAAAATAAGCTAAGGGAAGTACCTGGGATCAGTTGCGGGGAGTTATGCGAAGAAATCAGCAAAATCAGAAGCAAACTTAGGAAAATTCTAGAAGGCTTGCAGGCGCCCGCCTGAAAAGAGCAGGCGACCGCCAGGTAGCAGGTGCCCGCCTGGAAGGAGGAGGCGGCCGCCTGGGTGCGGGAAATTAAATTCTGGATTTTATAATTTGAGTATAATTGGGCTTCTGTTGGCGCTGGTTCTTGTGGACTCTTATATAAACCTATTAGGGAGACGTTTTCAACAACAAGTAATAAGGAGAGAAGATCAAGAAGACCGTTTTATCACGCAACAACGAAAAAGAGGAAGCATACGTTTATCTTGTGATTCTTTTAATTCGTTGTAACGGTGAATGCTAGTTTTCTTTACTCTTTGAACCTTAATACTTTTGTGACGTACTCTGTTTTTATTAAGTATTTTTATTAGTTTATATCATTGTGTTATTATCATATTTTCATATGAACCCATGGTGACGATGAGTTCTATTATGGGCTAATCGTGATCATGGGATCATAGCAGATTTACTATGGAATTCTTTAGTTAATTGTTTAATACCTTGGTGTGTGCCGATTGTATGATATCTAGCATAGGTTGTGCTTATTCGTCTTATATGCGTCGCGAATATGTAAGATAGTTTATTAATCTCTTGTGAAGCGACAGTGAATCTTGAGATTTAGAACTTGCCATGCTAGCATAGGTTCATGTATTGTATGCATGATTAGTGGGTAACTCTAACCGTTTTACTTGCCTAGTGTAATTATCATGAATAACTTGCACTTAAATCGTTATGTTGTCAAATTCTGTAGACATATAGGGTCTCAACATAATTGATGCCTATTCAACTTCTATCTTAATTATGAATGCTTGGTAGAATGGTATTCGTACAATGAAAGTTGGCATTTATCAGTTTCGTGTTGTTCGATTAATATTATCACCATTACATGCTAAGGGTAATAAAAATAACTATTGAATGAAGTATTAATGAATTTATGATCTCATTTGTGTTTAATATTGTTAATTTAAGTGTTTAATACTCGTAGTTAATTTTAGTTAATCAATATTAATTGTTATTGTATTGATATTGAAGAGTAATCATACATTGGTGAGTAAGTATTAATTAAATATAATTAATCAGAGTCTCTGTGGGAACGAACTAGAAATCATTCTATATTACTTGCAAACGCGTATACTTGCGTGATTTATTTAGCGCATACTTTGTGCCTAACAAGTTTTTGGCACCGCTGCCAGGGACTCGGTGTTAATTTGTTTAGTTTATGTACTTGCCATCAGTGGTCATTAGGATTTATTGATTAAGACTTGTTACTTACTGCTTCCGATTGTGTTTGAGGTACTCTAGCGAGCGTTTATGCAAACACGTTCTCGCATCCGCAAGAGAAATCTAGATACAGCTGAGGAAACAGATTCAGCTCTTGACTTTCTGGAGAAGATAGTTTTTGAAGATTCGGATAAAGAGAGTGAAAAGAAAGAACCTGTAACAATGGGTGATCGTATAGTTCAAGCTGATCAAGCTCTTATGGACTTTTCTCGGCCTAAAATTGATGACATTTAGTCAAGCATCATTCATCCGGCTATTCAGGCCAATACTTTCGAAATCAAGTCGCGCACTATTCAGATGGTGCAGAATTCTGTTTCTTTCGGAGGTGCTGCGACTGAAGATCCCAACATGCATATCAGGAATTTTGTCGAGATCTATAGTAGTTTCAAGTACAATGGTGTTACTAATGAGGCTATCAAGATGAGGCTTTTCCCATTCTCTCTGAGGGACAAAGCTAAGGACTGGTTACATTCTTTACCAGCTGGGTCCATCACTACTTGGGAAGATCTTGCGCAAAAGTTTCTGGTGAAGTTCTATCCAATGGCAAAGACTGCAGCTATGAGGAGTGCTCTTACTCAGTTTGCACAGCAACAAGGAGAATCTATGTACGAAGCTTATGACCGCTATAAGGAGATGTTGAGAAAGTGTCCACATCATGGTATGCCTGACTGGATGGTGATCACTGGTTTCTACAATGGTTTGGGTGCCCAATCTAGGTCGATGCTCGATGCAGCTTCTGGAGGCGCTTTGTGGGCCAAAAGCTATACTGAGGCTTATAATCTCATTGAAACTATGGCTGCAAATGAATATCAAAACCTAACTCAAAGGATGATGCCTGGGAAGGTAGCAGGTATTCTGGAAGTTGATGCAGCTACAGCTATTGCAGGGCAGCTCCAAGCGCTGTCTATGAAGGTCGATTCTTTATCCAACTATGGAGTCAATCAAATAGCAATTGTCTGTGAGCTTTATGCAGGCTCTCATTCTACGGATCAGTGTTCTCTTATTAATGAATCTATTCAGTATGTGAACAATTATAAGCGACCGTAGTAGCCTGTGCCTGCTACTTATCATCCTAATAACAGAAATCATCCCAATTTTAGCTGGAGCAATAATCAGAATGTTGTTCAGCAACCATATCAGCAAGCTGCAAGTAAACAGTTTAATCCACCTGGATTCCAGCAACCTCAATAATATGCTCAAAGGCAATCATATCCTCAACAAGGAGGTGCTGATCCACCTTCTAGTGCTGATTTCGAGGAGTTAAAGCTGTTGTGCAAAAGTCAGGTTGTTTCCATCAAGACCTTGGAAAATCAAATTGGAGAAATAGGCAATGCCTTGCTCAATCGTCAACCTGGCACACTTCCCAGCAATACTGAAGTGCCAGGCAGGAAGCTAAGGAGCAAGTCAAAGCTGTCACCTTAAGGTTTGGAAAAGTTGCTAATGATGAAAAAGCAAAAGATGGAGAAGTTGACGTTGTAGATGAAGAAGAAAAGCAAAAGGAGAAAGAGGGGGAACCAAGGAACGCTACTGTTGAACACACTCTTCCTGAGGGTAATACAGGGGAGAAATAGCTCTATCCTCTACCATATTTTCCTAAGAGATTGCAAAAACAAAAGCTGGACAAGCAATTTGGTAACTTTCTGGAGGTGTTCAAGAAACTTCACATCAACATACCTTTCGCTGATGCTCTGGAGCAAATGCCTAGTTATGCGAAATTCATGAAAGGTATTCTTTCAAGGAAGGTGAAACTGGATGATCTTGATACCGTTGCTCTGACGAAAGAATGCACTACCGTGCTACAACAAAAGTTACCTCCAAAGCTTAAGGATCCAGGTAGCTTCACCATTCATTGCACCATTGGCAAGTTGTCATTCGACAAGTGCCTTTGCAATTTGGGAGCAAGCATCAATCTGATGCCATTGTCTATCTTCAAAAAGTTGAATTTGCCTGATCCGAAGCCCACCTACATGTCTCTACAATTGGCTGATCATTCTATTACATACCCATGAGGCATCGTAGAGGACATGCTAGTAAAGGTGGAAAATCTCATCTTTCCTGCAGACTTTGTCATTCTGGATTTCGAGGAAGATAAGAAGATTCCCATAATCTTGGGAAGACCTTTCTTGGCTACAGGCCATACCTTGATAGATGTGAAAAAAGGTGAACTTACTATGAGGGTGCAAGATCAGGATGTGACATTCAATATGTTCAATGCAATGAAATTCCCTACAGAAGATGAGGAGTGCTTCAAGATGGATTTGGTCGATTCTGCAGTTATTTCAAAACTTGATCATGTGCTAAGGTCTGATGCCTTAGAAAAAGCCTTATTGGGGGAATTTGACAGTGATGATGAGGAAGGAAATGAGCAGTTACAATATCTAAATGCTTCTCCTTGGAAACGAAAGCTAGACATGCCATTTGAATCTCTTGGTAATACTGATCTCAAGAATGTTGAGGGAAAGCTCAAACCATCTATTGAGGAAGCATCTACTTTGGAGCTTAAACCATTACCTGTTATTATTGCATCTGACCTTTCAGGTAGTGATGAGGACAAGCTCTTGAGGATTTTGAGAGAACTCAAATCGGCCATCGGATGGACTATAGCAGATATAAAAGGGATCAGCCCTTCGTACTGCATGCATAAAATTCTGCTAGAGGAAGGTAGCAAGCCGACTGTTGAGCAACGGCAAAGGCTTAATCCTATCATGAAAGAACTGGTGAAGAAAGAAATTATAAAGTGGCTAGATGCAGGAACCATATATCCTATTTCTGAAAGTTCTTGGGTGAGCCCCGTGCAATGTGTACCTAAGAAAGGAGGTATTACCGTGGTAGCAAATGAGAAGAATGAGCTCATCCCCACTCGAACAGTCACAGGATGGAGGGTATGCATGGACAATAGAAAGTTGAATAAAGCCACAAGGAAGGATCACTTCCCTCTTCCATTTATTGATCAGATGCTTGATAGGTTGGCGGGTCATGAGTATTATTGTCTTTTGGATGGCTATTGGGGCTATAATCAGATTTGCATTGCACCAGAAGATCAAGAGAAAACTACTTTCACTTGTCCATTCGGCATGTTTGCTTTTTGTAGAGTTTCTTTTAGCTTATGTGGTGCACCTGCCACTTTTCAGAGATGCATGATGGCTATATTTTCTGATATGATTGTAAATAATATTGAAGTGTTCATGGACGACTTCTCCATCTTTGGACATCCGCATGATGAATGCTTGAATAATCTCCGTTTGGTGCTAAAAAGGTGTAGGGAAACCAATCTGGTGCTCAATTGGGAAAAATGTCACTTCATGGTGCAGCAAGGCATCATTCTTGGGCATAAGGTCTCTATTAAGGGTCTTGAGGTGGATAAAGCCATGGTGGGAGTCATTGAAAATCTTCCGCCACCTTTTTTTGTGAAGGGAATCCGTAGTTTTCTTGGTCATGCGGGTTTTTATCGTCGTTTCATCAAGGACTTCTCTAAGGTATCTAAGCCATTATACAACTTGCTCGAGAAAGATGTGCCATTCAAATTTGATGATAAATGCTTGGTAGCATTCTAGACTCTAAAGAGGAGTTTGATCACTGCACCAGTTATTACGGCACCTGATTGGAGGGAACCTTTTGAGATGATGTGTGATGCAAGTGATTATACAGTGGGAGCATTTTTTGGGCAGCGGAAGTCTAATATCTTTTATGTGGTCTACTATGCTAGTAAGACGCTAAATGGAGCTCAACTGAACTACACCACTATTGAGAAGGAGCTCTTGGCTATAGTTTTTGGTTTCAAAAAATTTCGATCTTATCTACTTGGGACAAAGGTGACTGTGTTTACTGATCACGCTGCCATCCACTATCTGGTCTCAAAGAAGGATTCGAAGCCTAGACTTATTCGTTGGGTGCTCTTGCTACAGGAATTTGAGTTAGAGATCAAGGATCGAAAAGGTACTGAAAATCAAGTAGTTGACCATCTCTCTAGATTAGAGAACCAGATTCTACTTCACAGGATAAGACATTGATCAACAAATCTTTTCCGGATGAGCAGTTGTTCGTAATTCAAGAGGAAGAGCCATGGTTCGCAGACATTGTGAACTATCTTGTTAGCAATATAATGCCTCCTAACATGAATGCGGCTCAAAAGAAGAAGTTTTTGTATGAGGTGAAGTGGTACATATGGGATGAACCGTATTTGTTTAGACAAGGAGCTGACCAGATCATCAGGAGATGTATCTCATTCTGTGAGACGAAGGGGATTACGCGACTGTCATTCCACAGTTTATGGTGGACATTACGGTGGTGAAAAGACAACAGCTCGTATTCTTCAGGCAGGGTTTTTCTGGCCTACGTTGTTAAAGGATGCACATTAGTTCATTTTAAGGTGTGATCGTTGCCAAAGAGTTGGGAATCTTACTAGAAAGGATGAGATGCCTTTAAATGTGATGCTTGAAGTTGAGGTCTTCGATGTTTGGGGAATCGATTTTATGGGACCATTTATCTCATCCTGCAATAGTCAGTACATCTTGCTGGCAGTTGATTATGTCTCGAAATGGGTAGAAGTCAAGGCTCTGTCGACTAATGATGCAAAGGTAGTGTTGAGTTTTCTTCATAAGCAGATATTCACAAGATTTGGAACACCACGAGTTATCATAAGTGATGAAGGGTCGCATTTCTGCAAACGTAAGTTCACTTCTATGATGCAACGATACAATGTGAATCATCGCATTGCTACTGCCTATCATTCATAAACTAATGGTCAAGCTGAAGTGTCGAATAGAGAGATCAAGAACATTCTAGAGAAAGTCGTTTGTCTGTCAAGGAAAGATTGGTCTTTGAAGCTTGATGAAGCTGTTTGGGCTTATAGAACAGCATACAAGACTCCACTTGGGATGTCCCCGTTTCAACTTGTCTATGGTAAGGGATGTCATTTACCTGCGGAGCTTGAGCATAAGGCTTATTGGGCATTGAAGAAGTTAAACCTTGATCTAGATGCAGCTGGGAAGAAGCGAATGCTTCAGTTAACTAAACTTGATGAATTTCGACTTCAAGCGTACGAAAACAACAAAATGTACAAGGAAAAGGTAAAAATATGGCATGACAGAAAGCTATCGCCTAAGTCATTTGTGCCGGGGTAACAAATTCTTCTATTCAACTCTCGTCTTCAACTTTTTCCTGGAAAGTTGAAATCAAGGTGGTCTGAACCATTTATCGTCAAAACTGTGTTTCTACATGGAGGTATGGAGATTTTTGAGAACGATCCGGGCTAAGCATTTAAAGTAAATGGTCAGATATTGAAGCACTATTATGGGGATACGGCAAACCGTGAAGTGGTTAGTGCCGTTTTATTGTCAACTTGATCGTGTTACTCTACGTCAAGCTAATGACGTAAAAGAAGCACTTCTTGGGAGGCAACCCAAGATATGAGACCATAGGAACCTTTAGAATTTAGTACACTATCCAAAAACCCAAAAAAATCAGAAAAATCTTGGAAGAATTTTTTTTTCCAGAGACCTAGCAGGCGCCCGCCTGCTAGGACCAGGCGGTCGCGTGCAAGCAGGCGCCTGCCTGTTGGTGCCAGGCGACCGCCTGCGGGCCTGATTTTTGAAAAATTCGTTTTCAGCCTATATAAAAAACATAAAAAACAAAAAAACAAAAAAGCCACAGACCACAATCCCCATTACCCACGATATTCTTCCTACAAATTAGCCAGAATCCCACTCCAAATAATTTCTAACCCTAAGCCTACCCTATATATATATACAACCTCATATTACACATCTCATATACTTTCAACTCTCAAACTCTCTCCTACACACCAAACATAAACTCTCAAGCTCTTATTTTCAGTTTTTATTGCACCAAAGAGATCGAGTACTATAGATAGCAACAGCACCAATCCGACTGCTACTGATTCGTCGAGGAGCACTGCTGCTGTGACGCCCTCCAAACCCGGGTCAGAAGTTTGGGGTCCATAACACATACACAATATATAAACCTGTACATGCAATATTATCTGCAATGACCCTGCTTTACATAATCACGGATCATAACAGGTTAAAGTATGAAAACAAGCCACAACCTTAACTTTTATTACAACGTACCAAATCCCAACTAATTTAACTTACAACTGATAATAAAATTATTCTTACAATCTTACTATCTCACTACCATATGAAGCTTCTGCTAGCTCGATCCAACTCAAACTGGGATCCTACCTCGCACTTTGGGCTGAGGAACTTCACTATCATCCATATCCTTTTTAACTGTAAAATATCTAAAAAGATTCGCAAGAGTGAGCTAACTAGCTCAGCAAGTCACAATAACAATAATTGAGGTTAAACAATGATCAAACGAGATGATTCAGAGGAATCAAGTTTCTTGTTAAACAATTATTAGAATTGGATATTCATTTTAAGTTTAAAAACCAAGGTTAGGCTGCTGATCAGTCACGCACTAACCCCGAGCAAGGCACACAGTTGTGCTCTAGAAACTGGATCCAAGGCACACATTGGCCTAATTCGACCACGAATCTGGTCTTACCACGAATCTGGTCCACATAAAGAAAACTATCCAATTCTAAAGCAATTCAATATAATAAACAATATAATTCAATAAAACAAGATCATAATCAACAGTGATGAAACATTTGTATAAAAGCATGATGCATTTTGTGAGTATCACAAGGGTGTATCAAGGTATGTATAAGAAATGGCCTTTAGCCTATAGGAGAATCAAGTATTAAATGAACAATGATTTTACAAGGTTTAGTTCTTTGATGTCACAAGGTATGGTTGAATATAAAAGTTTCTAATTGTTCAAACAATTCTTTTCTAGGGTTTGTTGTTTGGTGGTTATATATTCGGAGAGTAGTATCATATTTGTGTGGATTAGTATCTGGAAATCAACAAGGGATGGTTTACAAAGAACAAGGCTTACGGCTCAAAGATCAATTGTTGTGGCTCAGGTTCAAGGCTGAATGATTCAAAGTACTTACATTATAAAACATAGCTATTTTGAATACTTAACAATATTTTACGAGAGAATATAGAAACATTCGCATTATATCTCGAAAAAGGTTTAGAAGTACTTGCCTTACAGGGTTTTCCAACTATTATTGATCAACTCTGAGCCGACTCTGCCGCTCAGGCTTTAACGTCCAACTACTAATTCACATTGAATTCGACTTCGACATTCAGTTTTTTTTCTGTTGAAACTCTACTGAGCTCGTCGACTGACCACTAGGTTATCTTTAGTCCAACGTCCACTTTTGGTTTCCCGACTAGAACCTACAGGGTCGAAATACTATACGTTACACACCAAGTTATGCTTGACATATCCTCAATACCAATCTTACTCAAACGATAACCATCCCGACTCGTACTCATATATATTACTATAGTACATGCAACATACAGGATTCATATACTCAAATCTCGATTCAATATTCACTTTCGAAAAACAAATATACTTATCGTTTTAGGAAACAAATTGTCCGTTATATTTTACAGAATATTTATCTATAACTATATAACTATTTACATTCGACTAGTAGTTCCGTTATGTTACAGGGTACGTTCCCAAAAATCGGGAAGCGCTTCCTTTGTTTATTGGACTACCCGTCGAATACAATCAACGTCAACCAACCACAATCAAAACCACCAGTTCAACCTAACAATCAATCAACCATTACAATCACAATTCCAATCTCGAATAATAATATATAACTACTATTTCACTTCGAACTCATAAATAAAATTTGTACATTGATTATTTATTTATATTAAAATATTAGGACTCAGATAACGATCATCACGGTCCACCGTCGACTCACCGAGGCTCACCGTTAACGACGGCAAAATTTATTGGTACCCGATACTATTCGGGTTTCCGAATAAATATCACCGATTAATTAATTTCCCGCACGAAAATTATTTTATTTCACAAAATCCTGTCAAATAATTTCCGGCAAAAGTAATAATAAAAATTCAGAATTAACTGAACCGAGTAACAAACAGCAACAACAGGATACCGTGCACGCGCCTCATGCGCCACCGAAACTCACCGAAAAATGGTGAGGGTGGCGGCAGGCACCACAACAAACACAATACACACATAGGGACCATATATATACTTATATATATACAGCAAACAGGAAGCCAGGCCGGGTAATAACCGGAAACAAGCTGGAAATCGAGGAATCAAGACGGCAACCGCGGCTAACCGGAGACAAACCGGAAGAAACCAGGCAGAGACGAACTGAACGCCGGAAAACAGGGCGGCGAATTGAAGTAACCGAAGGAACAAGGCGATTGGAAACAACGACACCGAAGGAGAGGGGAAACAGATATGTGTCCCAAAATAAAAAAATTGATAACTTATAATTCTTCTGCTGCCACCAACAATTGATACGTGTCCATTTCTTTATAAAATTTGGACACGTGTCCTGATATTTCCTGAAACTAAATTTCTGACCCCTTTTTCCCAATTAAACGAACCGAGGTGTGCGAGGAATTACACCGAAAAATTCCTTAAATACTTTTAAAATTTATCGAAATAATTAAAAACTATTCTAATAAAATTTCCATAATTTTTAAAACGCAACTCGTACCCGAATTTCATAACCAACGAACCGAGCTGCACTTAAAACAAATTCAAAAAATCACAAAAATATTCCAAGGTAAATAAAAACGTAATTTTCAAAATTTTAACACAATTTTTGAATTTATTAATAAATGAAACAACGTGCGGGTAAAATTAATCCCAAAAATTACCAAAATAATTTTAAAATTTTCGGAATATTCCAAACTTAAATAAATATGAGTTTCATAATTTTTGAAGAATTCTAGAATTAAATATTGGTTTTACAAATAAAAGCAATCAGAATATCATTTAAAGATAAATAATTAATAAAATATTAATTTCTCAATTTTATAAAATCTTAAAAATAATTATTATAATTATAAAACCATAAAAATAATTTTAGAGACAATCCAAATATTTATGCAAATAAATTTGCACTAAATCCACTTTGGAAAGTGAAAACAATTCAATAAGACTCCAGAATTAATCAGGCGGACAACCCGGTACACCATAAAGCAGACATAGCTACTAATCAAACAACACATAGCGGTCAAAACTAATACACATATTTCATTTATTTAATAATTTCCATAGTTACATATTTAAATACTTCAAAAAAAATACACGAGTCTATATCCTTCCCCCCTTAAAAAGATTATGTCCTCAGAATCTGGTCTAACTAAACAAGTGAGGATATTTGTCAAGCATATCTGACTCTAGTTCCCAAGTAGACTCTTCTACTCGAGGGTTTAAACGTACTCACTATAGATACATATTTATTTCCAAGGACTCGCCTTTAACGATTAAGAATTTGGATCTATCACTGTATGGAGAACAAACTTGGACAAGAGCCCATTGGCTCCTAATCAATCACTTGATTCGAATCAGATACTTATTGCCTTAATATTGCCACGCAGAACACATTATATGTACACACTGGTGTGACGGCAACATCAATTCAAGAACAACTTTATCTATATTTATCAATACCTCGAATGGTTTACTAAATTTAGGACTTAACTTGTCCTTTCTACTCAGACTTATCCAATCTCTTTCAAGATGAAACTTTTACTAACACTACTGGTCCTATTTCTATATTCATACTCTCCCTCGATACAAATCTTCCCTCTTTCTTTGTCTACTCCGAGCTGCTTCAATCAATATCACTACGCCCTTTGGTGTACTGAATCAATTTAGAATTTGACAACATCCTTTCTCCCATTTATCTCAATAAAGTGGGGACCTACACTTGCGTCCACATAAGGCTTGGTAAAGTAGCATTTTAAAGCTGACATTGATGATAAATGATCATCCCAGTTTTCCTTAAAACTTAACCTCTCAACATATCTTATTTTTTCCTGAATCGCTTCCTCACTTTGACCCTTCATTTAAGGATAATAGGTGGTGCTCAATTTCAACTTAGTTTCCAAATATTTAAACATCTCCTATTTATTTTTATCAGTTAAGGCTGAAAAGTGATCTCATATTTTTACTTATTATCACCTTTAGGCATTTGAACTTTATATTCCACTCTTTCCAGTTCGTTTATTAACTCCTCAGTGGTCTTAATAACATCCAATCCTTTCTTTCTGCATAAGGCATCTGTTACCATACGGATTTGTTTAAATAGTTGTTAATGAATTAATTTAGAATCTTTTGTTAATCCTCGGTCAAAATTTCATATTTGAAAACTCAACATATAATCGATTTCCTTCTAATCTTTGGAGGAAAATCTTTTGGGTATTCCACACAAACTTTCTTATTCCTTGAGTAGCTGAGGATGTTATCAATAAATATAATTTGCTTATCCAAGTACTCCTTATACACCATGTTCCTTAATTCCTTATAGACAACTGATACACTTGTTATTTCACATAATTTCACCAGAGCTTGCAATGCTCATAACTCATTTTAATCGCAATCTCTGATATGTCATCAGGTCGGGTCTTAAGTTAATTCTCGAGACATAACACACTTCTTGAATTAGATCTCATAAGTAATCAATTCTTTATAGGGGTCACTTCTTCTTATTCGTTGTTTTGGTTAAACTCCTGATAATCAGTACATACTCTCATAATTTCATTCCTTTTCTCCCTCAACATCACTGGTACACTTTACGATCCGCTTCTTGTAAAACCACTCCTTGGTCTGCATTATCCACTAGGCCTCCGATATTTCGCCTTAATTCTTTGACATGTCCAACACTTCCTAATCCATTTTGAAATTTCCTTCTTATACCTGGTTATCACTATTTTTCTTTAAATTTCCATATATCTTGGCATTTTTTTTAATAAATTAATTACTTTGTATTGTGAATTCCCTGTAGGATCTCATTTCTTAATTTTTTTTTACTTGTAGCATCCAAGTGCTGGAAGAAAACCTGGGGATATCGTGATCGTTCTCCTGGGCGCATAAATTTCCTCTTACTAACTACTAACATCGCGATCCATTATCTTCTCTTGACATCTCCTTATCTTTCCCTTAACAACTTTGACTGTTACAATCGGCATTTTCGTGTAATACTATTTGTAAATTTGGTGCAATTTTAAAATCGAATGCCAATATATTCAACTATTGTATGCTCGTGTGAATGAGAATTTCTGCGTCTTAAATTTACGTTATGTGGTATATGATTTTTCAAAGCAAAAGTTTAATTATTTCTTTTATTTTTGATTTATAAGGAATATTTTAAACCTTGAATAAATTTCTTTTTAAAAGTTATTTTGTTCACAAATTTCAAAAGTGCATTTATAAAATTTCTAAAAATCCAAGTTATTTTATGGTATAAATTTATAATTTTTAAACTTGTATTTTATTTTATAAAAATAAAGGTTTATAAATTTTAGTGGTCATAATTAGAAAATTACATGGTTGCCCTTGCATGCAAATCCTTTTCTATTCAATTTAAAGGGCTAAAGAGACAATTCCAACCCCACTAACTCTTATTTTACTAGCCAAATTCCTTCTTTGCCCTTGCATGCAAAATGATCCAAGTATAATTGGAAGGTTAGTCTTGTCAATTCTCATTCCCACTAACATTTTGTCAAATCAAAAACCATAAAACAAGCAAATGGCATGATCATTCACTCCACTCAGACCACACTTTCTCCTCCCTCCCTCCTCTCTCTCTCACTCTCGGCCCTCCTCTCTCTCACTCTCGGGTTTTAGCCGAGAATCACCCCCTCCCCATTTTCTTCATTCCTCATTAAGCTCTCACCTTCTATACAAGTAAATACTACTTCCCATATCATGATCACATATATTTCAAGGAGTTTTGAGTAAAAAGTTTAAGTTTTAAGGTTGCATGTCAAGGTTTTAGTTGAAACTCAAAGTACAACCTTGATTCTTATGGATTTAAGGTTGTTTTTGAGAGTACTACAAGGAATGGTGAAGTGCCAAGTCTTGAGAAGGAAACTCTTGATGTTGAATGGCCATTTCCCTTCCATTTCATTCGGCCATGACCTTAAGGGAGCCGAATGAATGGTCCTTGAGATCATTCTTGTTGCTTTGTTCAATCTTTGTATGTTTATGTGATAATGGCATGAATCTTGTAGTGAAAATTTGATGAAACTCTTTGCATGCTAAGTGATCATCTAGATATAGCTTATGCTAGGCTTGCATGTCAATTTCATGGTGAAATATATTTAGAAAACATGTTGCCTTGGTTGGTAAAACTCGAAGACATGCATGTATGTGGATTTCTCTTAGAATGTTATAAGATTTTGATCATTTGGAAAGATTTTGTTAGTAAGCTTTAATTTCAGTAGGAATAAGGTGTTAATATTGATTAGTGTTCCTTGATGCATGGTAATAATTCGGGTATATTTTATAAAAAAAACATAACTTGTTATTTTCAAAAACTTGATGATTTGTGAGTTGTGAAATGTGGTTTCTTTTGTTTTGCCATGATTGCACCTTAGGTAAGGATGATCTCCACCAAGATTATTTTGAGTATAAGGGAGTTAGTTCAGTAGATCACCATGTTTAATTCTTGGTTTGGGTATTGGGTTGTTGGTGGTTGAGTTTGTCAAGTCAAAACCTTGGAGAAAGGAGAGTTATAGTTTATGCAGAAAATCAGTTTAGTACCCTGAGGTTTAGAGTGAGTTTTGACCATTTCATTGATGTGCACTTTGAGGCCCAAGCCACCAGAAGTTAGTATTGGGAGTATATAAAAGGTTTTAGGTGTTGGTTGGAGGTTTGCATGTCGTTTGGTAAGGTGCACAAGTAGAATAACAAAATCTGTCCAGCAGGGGACAGTTTTGTTGCAACTTAGAAATAGGGAGATTTGACCATGTCATGGGTAGGCCCTCATTAGGCCCTGTTGGGCCTTAGTTAGAGGGAGTGTTAGAGAAGTTTTTCCAACCGTAGTTCATAGGATATGAGTTAGAACCATGTGTCACAAGTTAATTCAAGTCAGGGCATTTTCTGCCCAGAAAAACAGGGGAACCATGAACTTTAAGCTTAGGCCCAAGAAGGCCCAAGACAGGCCTTTGAGCCACATCAAGTTTGGGAGATGCCCTAAGGTCAGGAGAGTCTTTTGTAAAAGTTTTGAAGGAAAGCCTATAGTTTAAGGGTGTCTAATGCACTCAAGAAACCATAGATGTCATTCTGAAATTTGCACCAGTGAGCACTTTCACTTATCACATTGTTTTAGAATACTTAGGAGTGAGATTTAGGTTGACCACCATAGTTGCAAGATAGTATAAGGTCATTAGAGAAAAAGGCCCAAGTGAGGGTCAATAGGTCTAGGATAGTTTAGTAAAGGCACACCGAGTTACGAAGCCAAAATTTGAAGACTTTGTCTAGTTTAGCGATCAAGTGACTTAAGTTGTGAATCGAGATCATCCAAGCCTAGTGTAGCATTATGGTGTATATGGTAATATTTGGTATTAAATTATGATATGTGAGTATATGTGGCTTTGTGTGCAAGTATATTTTGAAGGTGAATACAAATTAAGTGCATATAGGCCTAAGTGCCATTTGTGTTTAATTACGGGATATGAATAGGTTAAGTTGGTGAGAATATATTATAACGAGGATTATTATTATTTATGTAGGATCTCGAGACGAGGGAAAACTTGCCATAAAGGTCGAGTGAAGCTTCCAGTTGCTCCTACCAGTCAAACCAGACCAGCCTTTCGCAAGGCAAGTGATTCAACTTGTCTTTCGTATTCACTGTAAATAGTTCATATATATCGATGCAATTATCCTGAGTCATTTTAATATATTTAAATCAAGCGTATCTTATATTTATCTTTGAATCATATAAAAATGCCATGAACCCTCGAGTACGTATTGCAAGTAGTTCAAAAGTCTTATCATGATAGTATATTAAAGTAATTTTTAATGCCATGATAAAAGAAAGGGTAGTTATAACTCTTGGTTGATTCTCTTGATTAACATGCTGATGATTCCTAAGTATTGATATCTCATCCTGATACTTGAACCTTTATAGAACCTTACCTTGAACCCTGAAAGCCAGATATTTATCAAATTGATTCCTCATTGATTGATACCCCTCTATCTTATCTTAAAGCTTGCCAATTCTGATATAACCTGAGTTAAAGATCATTTCTTCATACCTTAACACCCTTAGTATTCATGAAGCTTATCTTCTTGGTGATCCAGCACTTGTGCTTTGACGAGAAACCATTGCTTTAAGCCCAGTTTGGCATTACCCCTACATAATATCCAATAGCCTCACTAAATTTTCTTTTCCAAGTTTTATATATGAAAATCTTTCTGTTACCCTAATGGAGTAAAGTTTAGTGGATCATGGCCCTGAGATTTAGTACCATAATTCCCGTGTTTCGAGTTGGTCTATAATCCCTTGATAAAAATGCTTACTGTTAAAAGAGATTTTGTTATAATTCGGCATCAGTTTTTGAAATAAATAAAATGTGGGTTTTCAGTCCCAAAGGGGAGTAAATGTTTTCTTTGAATAGTGGATCTGGACTGAGACGCGAGTCCTTTCCACACTTATATTAGGCTTAAAAGTTGCCTAGGGATTCCCATTAATGTTCTAGAACCCAGCGAGGTTCGGGATTACTTCGCGGCTGATCACCAGCTGTAATCCGTAGCGTCATAAAATGATTTTGATTAAGATATGGTTTTGAAATTGTTTTGATACAAGAAAAATGATGCCATCACCCAAAGTTTTATCTCTCGTTATCATTGGTTATGTCTTTCCATTGTCATTCTTTAATGTATATCTCGATTTATGTTTTGTATCGTACTGTTTAGCACTTGTTGAGCATTTGGCTCACTCCCTGCTTTACTCTGATATTACAACTAGCATCTATGGTTAGATTCAAGAAGACCGCCCGTAAGACCTGTGATGCTGATGTTTATGTGCGAGCTCAGGTAGAATAAGAGATAGTAGTTTTGTGTGAGGACTCGATATTTAAAATCAGCTGTAATAGATGGTAGTATTGGGCTGTTCCAAACCCTAAACTGTAAGATCTTGGATTTGGTTATGTTTATTTATTTTTAAATAATGTAATAGTTATATTTAATTTTGCTGGTTAAGTTGGGGGTGTGACATTGACTGAAAGGTCATACTATCCATCCTTACTTCTTTTAGATTATGAAATGTGACTTCCAATTATAACTTCTAAAATTCCATAGATAATTCTTCTGGTGTAGTCTCTATGTTCGTTCTCTCCCTTTTTTTATCGCTTGCCACTACATTTACTTTTCCTCGTGAATACATACTTCAAGCTCTTATGGTCCATATAGATCTTACACCTTTCTCCATACATATCATGTTTCCCAATCTTTCAAAGCGAATATTATTACTACCAGTCCCAAATTATGGATAGGATACTTCTGCTCATAAGGTTTCGGTTCTCTGGATGCATATACAATAACTTTATTGTGATGCATCAACACACCTCATATTCCCTTATGAGAGGTATCACTATAAACTACCAAATCTCCTTGATACTTTCAAAGTGATAAAGAAGGTGCTGTAACTATTCTTTCATTTAACTCCGCAAAACTTTCTTCACCCTTCTCCATTTCATATAAACTTCTTGCTTTTCCTGGTTAGCTTCGTCAAAGGTATTGCAACTTTCAAGAAATCTTGCACAAATTTTCAATAATAACCGGCCCATGGTAAAACTTCTTACTTTTGTTGGTGCTTTCGGTCTTTCTTCATTTATAGTAACTTTAATCCTTGTTGGATCCCCTTTTTGCCTTCTCCTCACTGACTATCTATGCTAAGAATTATGCTTCCTGCCATTAAAGCTTTCACCTTGTAAACTTTACATACAATTTCTCTCTCCTTCGACTTCCCAGTTATCATTAAATACCTTGCATCGTCCTCCGTTGACTTTAAGTAACACAACTACAGCTTATCCAGATATACCTTAAAGATTCTGTCTATTAAGTTTAAATATTACCGGTATATTGGTTAATCCAAATGAGATCACTAGAATTTTATAGCAGCAGTACTTAATTCTGATAATTATCCTCGATATGTTCATAAGTTCATTCTCCAATTCGTAACACCCAAATCTTAAATCAATTTTAGAAAATACTTTGCTCCTTTCATCTGATCAAACAAGTCATTAGTTTAAAGTAACAGATACTTACTCTTGATAGTAAACTTGCTGAACTTTTGCTAGTCGACGCATAATCTCATACTTACATTTTTCTTATTAACAATTAGTACTTGTGCACCTTATGGGGTACACTAGGTCTAATCGCTTCTTCTTCCAACATCTCTTGTATTTGATTTGTTAACTCCTTCATTTCAACTGGCGCTATTCTGTGCGGGGCCTTGGACACTGGCTTCATTTCAGGTGCTAAGTCAATCGCGAACTTAATTTCTCTATCTGGAGGAAATTTTGGTGATTCATCTGGAAATATAGCCTGAAACTCATTAATTACTATAAAATCTTCAAATTCTGTTTGCTCCTAACTTCTATTCATAATCACCAGAGTGCTTACATCTTGGTCACCGTAACCTTTTAACTTAAATCATCGCTAACAAATTCTTTACCTTCTTTTTTTCCTCTAAACCTCATCATATTCTCATTTGGCGTCTTCAGAACTATTTTTTTCATTACAACAGTCTATCTGGGTATCACGCTTGAATAGTTAATCCATTCCTTAGAATAATGTCAAATCTTCTTACCTTAAATGATATCGATTCTTCATAACTTATTTCCAGAAATCTCAATTCCACCATTAGTACTTACTTATTAATCAATTACACGTTCTTGATTTGCTAGCCATTTAGTCATAATTTATCAATCCAATAGGGTAGTTCATCTTATCAACAAAACCTTGAGAGATAAACAATCCAGTTGCTCTCACATCCTTTAATACTTTAACGCATAAGGTATTCACAATAATCATCCATGTCATCACGTCCGTATTCTGAATAACATATTTTACAGACAACTCGTAAACTCTCGTTCTTGGAGATGTATTCCTTATTGGAGTAGATTCCCTTGACTCCTTGTACATCCCTGGCTAGGGCTAATGATTTGCAATCCTCGCCATATGCCCTTGTTTCTTTTCCATGCATGAGAGGTAGATGGAAATTTGCCCATTTGGTTCATAATACATTGATTTTTGTTTGAAAACTCTTATAAAGAACGATAGTACGATGAAACAACTAGATGGATTCATAATTTAATAAACTTAGAGTTGAATAGAAAGAAGAAGTAATGATTTGAATATGAACGAGACAACCACATTGGTACTTAAGATGGCCAGTCTTTCGTACCATATGGCATACAACATATGATTAGGTGGTGTCCCACCCGACTCTTTGTCACTCTGACAAAGCGTCTCACTATAACACTGTTTGTCCCAATCAGAAAGCAAAACATGAGGGAAAATTAAATTTGAAAGGAATAAAATATCCTTCTTTTCGATATCATCGCAAAGAGTTTATTAAGAAGTTCATACATATTTAGGAATCAAAAAGGAATATACGCTGTAATATTGGAGACAAGAATAATACCAATGGTCACCATCCACATTTCACTTGTATTCATCTTTCGAGCTTGTTCGATCAAATCCCAATTGTGTCATATAACAACTTTAGAAGGTAGGCTGAAATGCCTTCTCAAATTAAGCATTATGGTAAATTCTTGCTTGTTAAGTCTTGCGTCTTTAACATCGCACCTACATGTATAATACTTTAACCATTCGATCATAATGGTGTTCCTACCAGATAACCTCGAGTTTCCTCTTTTTAATATAGAATAACCACGAATCATTCAATATAACAATCCTTTTGTTAGTAATATTCTTCTTTTAGAAAAGTCTGGAAATCTTTCCAATCTTCTTCGATCATGCTCAGGCTTCTGTTAAGTCAATGAATTCTTTGAACTCTGATAGTCCTAGTAATTGGATGAATAGTTACTCCGTATGCTTATTCTGTTGTTGATCTTATCAAACAATATTTGCACCTTACTGTTAGGAATAATCAACTTCTTCATAATCGCGGGTTACTTTATTCTCCGAATTAACAATACTAAGTCTAAAACAAGCATCCTTCCCGGTAATCCAGGTCTTTTAACAAACAAGAAACTCAAGTAGTAACTTGACAACCAAGGTTTAAAACTTATTTTATTCAAAAAAGGCTTTTAGAAATTTCGTTAAGAAAAATCTTTTTCGAAAACTGGTTTGAAAATTTTGAAAATCACACATCTGGTTGTCCTTACTATATGAGTTGGTTGTTGTCCTTCCTATAACAAGATACCAAGTTAAAGAAACGATCACACAAAGGTCCATTTACTTCCATTTATCTTCTCTCCTTTATTGGGTCTGTTACCTTCCTTAATCGAGGAAAACCTCAGCTATCGTTGTATATCATCTTCTTCGTAGCTTCATTTCAAAGCTTCCATACTGGTAGTACTCCCATCATCATCTTTGCAGTCAATAAGTGGAACAGGCTATCCAATAGTCAACAAGTAGGCTAATGTCACATCACCTTTTACTATAAATATATTACATCATTATAACATCATTATCTAATTTCAAGAAAGCTCCAGATCCATAATCTTCTTTGACTCTCTTTCAAAACTCATCTAATCCATTCCATAAACTAATCATTGGTGGCCTAGTCACTAATATCTTCTCTTAACCGGGTAGCAGCTATCCTCCAGAATACTTGAATCTTATTTCTAAACTTCTTATCACCTTTATTTATATCTCAAGTACTCACCATTTACCGTAACTCTAGAATCCATCCTCGTAGGTAATATTGCTTCATAGGACAAGTTTTAAACTAGGGGTATAGAACAGGATGTAGGGTAAACTGAAGAAATACACTCATAGCCGAATGTTCAGTAAAACAAGAATAAGCAGATGGAGGTTCTTAAGTAGGTAGTCTCGTATCAAGAGGTGGTAAAATAGCGAAGAATAACTTGAAGGGGTGCAACTGTTATAACAGAAGCTAATACTAGTAATATTGATGGAAGAACAAGGTACAAATCAAATCTAAGAGAAGATGACAATCCTCGAATGGAAAGCTCCAAACGATTAGATGATACAGGGAAATCAGGATCTGCCATTGTCGTTGTCTAGAAATCATGTTGCAGGTTAAGAATCCCGAATCGCAACACGAACCATGTCGGAGACCTACTATACAATCGCACTCAACCTCACAACGTCTTATCTTTCTATTCCCTATTCCTAATCCTAACCCCCTACCCAATCCCGACAATCCAGGCTTGTTTCAGTGACTTATAACCTGGCTCTGATACCAACTTGTGGCGCCCTCCAAACCCGGGTCAGAATTTTGTGGTCCACAACACATACACAATATATAAACCTGTACATACAATATTATTTGCAATGACCCTGCTTTACATAATCACGGATCACAACAGGTTAAAGTATGAAAATAAGCCACAACCTTAACTTTTATTACAACGTACCAAATCCCAACTAATTTAACTTACAACTGATAATGAAATTATTCTTACAATCTTACTATCTCACTACCATATGAAGCTTCTGCTAGCTCGATCCAACTCAAACTGGGATCCTAGCTCGCACTTTGGGTTGAGGAACATCACTATCATCTATATCCTTTTTAACTTTAAAATATATAAAAAGATTCGCAAGAGTGAGCTAACTAGCTCAGCAAGTCACAATAACAATAACTGAGGTTAAACAATGATCAAACGGGATGATTCAGAGGAATCAAGTTTCTTGTTAAACAATTATTAGAATTGGATATTCATTTTATGTTTTAAAACCAAGGTTAGGCTGCTGATCAGTCACGCACTAACCCCGAGCAAGGCACACAGCTCTACTCTATAAACTGGATACAAGGCACACATTGGCCTAATTCGACCATGAATCTGGTCTGACCACGAATCTGGTCCACATAAAGAAAACTATCCAATTCTAAAGCAATTTAATATAATAAACAATATAATTCAATAAAACAAGATCATAAACAACAGTGATGAAACATTTGTATAAAGGCATGATGCATTTCGTGAGTATCACAAGGGTGTATCAGGGAATGTATAAGAAATGGCCTTTAGCCTATAGGAGAATCAGGTATTAAATGAACAATGATTTTACAAGGTTTAGTTCTTTGATGTCACAAGGTATGGTTGAATATAAAAGTTTCTAGATGTTCAAACAATTCTTTTCTAGGGTTTGCTGTTTGGTGGTTATATACTCGGAGAGTAGTATCATATTTGTGTGGTTTAGTATCTGGAAATCAAAAAGGGATGGTTTACAAAGAACAAGGCTTACGGCTCAAAGAACAATTGATGTGGCTCAGGTTCAAGGCTGAATGATTCAAAGTACTTACAATATACAACAGTGCTATTTTGAATACTTAACAATATTTCACGAGAGAATTTAGAAATATTCGCATTATATCTCGAAAAAGGTTTAGAAGTACTTGCCTTACAGGGTTTTACAACTATTATTGATCAACTCTGAGCCGACTCTGCCGCTCAGGCTTTAACGTCCAACCACTAAATCACATTGGATTCGACTTCGACATTCAGTTTTTTTTTCTGTTGAAACTCTACTGAGATTGCGACTGACCACTAGGTTATCTTTAGTCCAACGTCCACTTTTGGTTTCCCGACTAGAACCTACAGGGTCGAAATAGTATATGTTAGACACCCAATTATGCTTGACATATCCTCAATACCAATCTTACTCAAACGATAAACATCCCGACTCGTACTCATATATATTACTATAGTACATGCAACATACAGGATTCATATACTCAAATCTCGATTCAATATTCACTTTCGTAGAACACATATACTTATCGTTTTAGGAAACAAATTGTCCGTTATATTTTACAGAATATTTATTTATAACTGTTTATATTCGACTGGTAGTTCCGTTATGTTATAGGGTACGTTCCCAAAAATCAGGAAGCGCTTCCTTTGTTTATCGGACTACCCGTCGAATACAATCGACGTCAACCAACCACAATCAAAACCACCAGTTCAACCCAACAATCAATCAACCATTACAATCACAATTCCAATCTCGAATAATAATATATAACTACTATTTCACTTCGAACTCATAAATAAAATTTGTACATTAATTATTTATTTATATTAAAATATTAGGACTCAGATAATTATCATCACGGTCCACCGTCGACTCGCCGAGGCTCATCGTCGACGGCGGAAAAATTTATTGGTACCCGATACTATTCGGGTTTCCGAATAAATTTCAAACATTAATTAATTTCCCGCACAAAAATTATTTTATTTCACAAAATCCAGTCAAATAATTTCCTGCAAAAGTAATAATAAAAATTCAGAATTAACTGGACCGAGTAACAAACATCAACAACAGGATACCGTGCACGCGCCTCACGCGCCACCGAAACTCACCGGAAAATGGTGGGGGTGGCAGCAGGCACCACAACAAACACAATACACACACAGGGACCATATATATACTTATATATATACAGCAAACAGGAAGCCAGGCCGGGTAATCACCGGAAACAAGCTGGAAATCGAGGAATCAAGACGACAACCGCGGCTAACCAGAGACAAACCGGAAGAAACCAGGAGGAGACAAACTGAATGCTGGAAAACAGGGCGGCGAATTGAAGTAACCGAAGGAACAAGGCGACTGGAAATAACGACACCCAAGGAGAGGGGAAACAGAGATGTGTCCCAAAATAAAAAAAATTGATAACTTATAATTCTTCTGCTGCCATCAACAATTGATACATATCCATTTCTTTATAAAATTTGGACATGTGTCCTGATATTTTCTGAAACTGAATTTCTGACCCCTTTTTCCCAATTAAACGAACCGAGGTGTGCGAGGAATTACACCGAAAAATTCCCTAAATACTTTTAAAATTTATCAAAATAATTAAAAAGTATTATAATAAAATTTCCATAATTTTTAAAGCATTTTTAAAATGCAACTCGTACCCGCATTTCACAACTAACGAACCGAGCTGCACTTAAAACAAATTCAGAAAATCACGAAAATAATCTTATAATATTATAAATATCCCAAAGTAAATAAAAACGTAATTTTCAAAATTTTAACACAATTTTTGAAATACCACTTATACCTGCTTTTATCAATAAAAAGAAACAACGCGCGGGTAAAATTAATCCCAAAAATTACCAAAATTATTTTAAAATTCTCGGAATATTCCAAACTTAGATAATTTTCGAAGAATTCAAGAATTAAATATGAATTTTACAAATAAAAGCAATCAAAAAATCATTTAAAGATAAATAAATAATAAAATATTGATTTCTCAATTTTATAAAATCCTAAAAATAATTATTGTAACTATAAAACCATAAAAACAATTTTAGAGACATTCCAAATATTTATGCAAATAAATTTGCACTAAATCCACTTTGGAAAGTGAAAACAATTCAATATGATTCCTTAATTAATCACGCGGACAACCCGGTACACCATAAATCACACATAGCTACTAATCAAACAACACATAGCGGTCAAAACCAATACACATATTTTATTTATTTAATAATTTCCATAGTTACATATTTAAATACTTCAAAAAAAATACACGAGTCGTTATACCTGCGAGGCCCCGATTGTTGGATAGGCTGCTGAAGAAGAGTATGCTAAGATGTTAACCAAGCCGATTATGAAGGAGAGGGGGTTCTTGCCATCAGGGAGGGATGGTGAGTTGTTACCGATGATTACAAAGAAGGGATGGATTACTTTTTGCGAGTCACCTGAAGCTGTACTGATGAGTGTTGTTCGCGAGTTCTATGCGAACGCTAAGGCCGACAAGAATGGGTTTTCTATTGTTCGTGCGCATACTGTTGATTATCATCCCGAGGCGATTCGCTGGGTTATTGGGCAGCGACAAAGGAAATCCCAGGAGGAGAATTGGAATGAAAAGGCCCTGAGGATTTTGACTCAGACTTGATTATTGCTACTCTCTGTCAGCCGGGCTCGGCGTGGAAGTTTAAGAGGGGATCCAACAATTATCGTTCTTTCCCTGCTATCGCGATGAACAGGTATGCTCGTGCTTGGAATGCATTTATTTGTGCTAATATTCTTCCTTCTTCGCATGCACATGAGGTCACAGTTGAGAGAGCCAGGTTGTTGTGGGGGATTCTGAATGAGGAGTATTATGTGGACCTTGGTGAGTTCATCTACCAAGGGATTTTGAAGTGTTTGAGGGTGAAGTCGCAATACAATATATGAGAAGTTGCAGATGCCGGCCGCTCCTATTGATTCAGCGACGTTGAATGCGATACAAATTTGGACGGGTGGCGAGCCCGATTCACATGGTTTGGGATATCACCTCCCAGGAGGACGTCCAGCAGCCGGTGCTACCATGGCTAGGCCCAGTCAGGCTCAGGGAGAGGCAGGTTCTTCGAGAGCCCAGGGAGGAGATGGTTCGGGATTGGCTGATGTCCAGTATAGAAGGCTTTCCAGGAGGATGGATACGATGTATGAGTCTCAGAGTAGGTTTGTGCAGGAGCTCATCCTAGCATTTGGGAATGCATTTAGAGGCCTTGGAGCTGACATCCAGTGGCCTATTTTTGGTGAGGATTCTGCTTATCCACCTCCTGACACTCCACCCTCTAAGGGTGATGATGATGATGATTCTTCTAAGTAGTTATACCCTATGTTCCTTTCTATTACCTTCACTGGGGACAGTGAAGATATTAAGTTTGGGGGTGGTAGTTAAGGAACATATTTGTGTGTATGTCATGTAGTTGCATTTTCATGTTATTTTAGTTCATATAGTTGCATATTTTTGCCATATATTTTTTTATATAGTTTTTATTAGCTTTATTTATCATGTCATATAGCTCATACATATACCATGATCCCTTTTGTGTTTCTTTACCGATTGATATGTGATATTGATGCGAGTGTAGTGATAGCGCTAGAGTGATGTTGAATCTTGTTAGGTTGGCATGCATGCTAAAAACACTTGTAATTTCACTAAGTCTTAGAGTATGATTAAGGACTAGATTGTTGTCATGGTTTGATGGTTTTAGAGGTTAATCTATTGCTTATGCTTAGAATGTATGATAGGCTCTTAATGATAAAAGGCATGAAAAGATAAAAATTGGAGTAAAAATTGGAATTCATTGGTAGTTGTGGCTAGGCGTCAAATGGCTGGTATCCAGCTAGTATTGTATACGAGTAGTCTAGGGTTGAGCAAGATGAAGCGAAACGCACTTGCTTAGAAAAAGAAAAAAGAAAAAAAAAGGAAAAAGAAAAGAAAAAAAATATGGTTTAATGCATAATTGATCACGAGTGAGCTATTTGGTATTCGAGTTATTAAGTTCTTAGGGGACTTTGTGCCTAGTGACCTAAGGCTTTTATAGTCTGGGATCCGCTAACCTAACGCTCGCTAAATGGATACCATTACATAAGTCTTTTGTGGACCTCACTCATTGCACGATCAAATAAGAATTTGTTTATGTGTTGAATAAAAGCATGATTCCGTAATAAACTCCAATGATCTTGAAGTGTTATAAGTCATTTTGTGTCTAGAATATATTCTTCGTATAATCTAGTGATTGCCTTGAGGATAATTAAGTTATGTTGATTGATCTAGTTTCGAAGCATATCTGTTAAGCATTCGCGCACACCACGTTTCTAGTTGTATGTTAGCTTACGTGATTTGATTGATCTCTAGTCGCCTAATTGCATTTGTTGATATGTCATGTGTTGGTTGGTTTAGTCATTGCGATGGGGATCACTGCATTTCATATAGTTTGCATTCATGCATGTTTTTATTCTGAGTTTGAGTCTGTGCTGCTTGAGGACAAACATCGATTTAAGTTTGGGGGTGTGATAAGTGGCATTTTATACCACTTAGAGTGTCTTATAACAGCTTGAATTGATGTCTTGAACTCGATTATTTTGTATATTTAACGCGTTTTCGAGTATTTTTGTATTTCAGGGTATAACTTGTTTAGATATGAGAATTTCATAAAAATAAGCTAAGGGAAGTACTTGGGATCAGTTGCGGGGAGTTGTGTGAAGAAATCAGCAAAATCAGAAGTAAACTTAGGAAAATTCTAGAAGGCTTGCAGGCACCCGCCTGGAAGGAGTAGGCGAATGCCTGGTAGCAGGCGCCCGCCTGGAAGGAGGAGGCGGCCGCCTGGGTGCAGGAAATTAAATTCTGGATTTTATAAATTGAGTATAATTGGGCTTCTGTTGGCGTTGGTTCTTATGGACTCTTATAAAAACCTATTGGGGAGACGTTTTCAACAACAAGTAACAAGGAGAGAAGATCAAGAAGACCATTTTAGCACGCAACAACGCAAAAACCTATTGTGATTTTTTTTAATTCATTGTAACAGTGGATGCTAGTTTTCTTTACTCTTTGAACCTCAATACTCTTGTGATGTACTCTGTTTTTATTAAGTATTTTTATTAGTTTATATCGTTGTATTATTATCACATTTTCATATGAACTCATGGTGACGATGAGTTCTATTATGGGCTAATCGTGATCATGGGATCATAGTGGATTTAATATGGATTTCTTTAGTTAATTGTTTAATACCTTGGTATGTGGTGATTGTATGATATCTAGCATAGGTTGTGCTTATTCGTCTTATACGCGTCGCGAACATGTAAGATAGTTTGTTAATCTCTTGTGAAGCGACAGTGAATCTTAAGAATTAGAACTTGCCATGCTAGCATAGGTTCATGTATTGTATGCATGATTAGTGGGTAACTCTAACCGTTTTACTTGCCCTGTGCAATCATAATGAATAACTTGCGCTTAAATCGTTATGTTGTCAAATTCTGTAAACATATAGGGTTTCAACATAATTGATCCCTATTCAACTTCTATCTTAATTGTGGATGCTTGGTAGAATGGTATTCGTACAATGAAAGTTGGCGTTTATCAGTTTCGTGTTGTTCGACTAATATCATCACCATTACATGATAAGGGTAATAACAATAACTATTGAATGAAGTAGTAATGAAGTTATGATCTTATGTGTGTTTAATATTGTTAATTTAAGTGTTTAATACTCGTAGTTAATTTTAGTTAATCAATCTTAATTTTTATTGTCTTGACATTGAAGAGTAATCATACATTGGTGAGTAAGTATTAATTAAATATAATTAATCAGAGTCTCTGTGAGAACGAACTAGAAATCCTTCTATATTACTTGTGAACGCGTATACTTGCGTGATTTATTTAGCGCATGCTTTGTGCCTAACAGAATCAGACTCAATACAACAAGCCTTGATGGATGTCAAACTATCCACATGTAAGGAGGAATGGCCAGAATATCATCACTATTGTTTGATCTTATCCCTAAATGCACCAAAGTCAAATATCTTGAGATAATGCTTCATGAGTTGAACAAGTTTTTGGCGCCACTTCCGGGGACTGCAATGTTAACTTTTAGTTTATGTGTTTGTCATCAGTGATCGTTAAAGTTCATTGACTCAGACATTGTTACTTACATACTCTTTTTTCTTGTTGTATTTCAGGTAATCTAGCGATCATTTATGCAAACGCGTTCACGAGTTCATAGGAGATTTCTGGAAAAAGATGAGGAAGAAGTTGTTAGGGATCGTAGGGAAGATTTTGAGGATGAAGAGAAAGTAGCTGAAGAAGAGAAATTCGAAGAACCGCCTTTATTAGAGATGGCGGATCGAGCAGATAATTTTAAGGCTTTAATGGACTTTTCTAAGCCTAAGATCAATGATATTCAGTCAAGCATCATCAGGCCAGCCATCAAGGCTAACACTTTTGAGATCAAGTCGAGCATGAACCAGATGATACAGAACTCAGTTCAGTTTGGGGGTAATCCTACTGAAGACCCAAACATGCACATCAGGGATTTTATTGAGATCTGTGACACCTTCACGTTCATCGATGTGTCTGAAGATGCTATCAAGCTGTGACTATTCCCATTCTCTCTGAGGGACAAAGCAAAGTGTTGGTTACATTCTCTACCATCAGGGTCTATCACTAATTGGGAGGATCTTGCTCAAAAGTTTCTCACTAAATTCTTTCCTATGGCGAAGAATGCTGCAATCAGGAATGCTCTTACTCAGTTTGCTCAACAAACTGGTGAATCTCTGTGTGAGGCTTGGGATTGATACAAGGAGATGCTAAGGAAGTTCCCACACCACGACTTGCCTGATTGGATGATTATAAACTATTTCTACAATGGTCTAGGTGCTACAATGGTCTAGGAGCCTTATGGGCTAAAAGCTACAATGAAGTTTATGAGTTGATTGAGCTAATGGCAGCCAATGAATACCAGAATCCTATGCAAAGAATATTGCAAGAAAAGGTAGCGGGAATTCTGGAAGTGGATCAAGCTACTGCTATAGCTGCTCAACTTCAAGCTTTAACGATGAAAGTTGACTCTTTGGCTAATTATGGAGTTAATCAGATTAATAGCGTTTCTGAACTTCGTGCGGGAGCACATGAAACTGAGCAGTGCGCTATTTCTAGCAAATTAGATCAATTTGTGAGCAACTTTTAGAGATCACAACAACAAGCTCCAACTACTTATCATCCAAACAACCGCAATCATCCTAACTTCAACTGGAGCAACAGTCAGAATACGGTGTAACAATCTTATCAGCCTTATACAGCAAGGCAGTATAACCCTCCTGTTTTTCAGCAACCGCAGTATATCCCGAATCAACAACTTCAACTTCAGCAGTTACCTCAAGCGAATGAAAAATCTGAATTGGAGGAGTTGAGACTCATGTGCAAGAGTCAAGCCGTCTCTATCAAGACCTTGGAAAATCAGATTAGGCAAATTACGAATGCATTACTAAATCATCAACCTGGCACGCTTCCGAGCGACACTAAAATGCCATGCAAGAAAGAATCGCAGGAGCATGTTAAAGCAATCACATTAAGGTCTGGTAAGGTTGTGAATCCTGAAGTAGCTAAAACTCCTATTGCTGAAGTAGAGGCTGATGAAGAGGAAGTGCAGAAGGAAGCCGAAGTGGAACCAAGGAAGACTACTGTTGAGCACACTCCTCCTGAGGGTAATACAGGGGAGAAACAGATCTATCCTCCACCTCATTTTCCTAAGAGGCTGCAGAAGAAGAAACTGGATAAGCAGTTTGCGAAGTTTCTGGAGGTGTTCAAGAAACTTCACATTAATATACCTTTCGCTGAAGCTCTTGAACAGATGTCTAGTTATGCGAAATTCATGAAAGGTATTCTCTCTAGAAAGGTGAAGCTTGATGACTTAGAGACCGTTGCTCTCACGGAGGAATGCAGTGTTGTGCTGCAATAAAAATTGCCTCCGAAGCTTAAAGATCCTGGAAGCTTCACTATTCCTTGCACCATTGGATAGGTGTCATTTGATAAATGTCTATGCGACTTGGGAGCTAGCATTAATCTGATGCCATTGTCAATCTTCAAATAGTTGGACTTGCCTGATCCAAAGCCTACATACATGACTTTGCAATTGGCCGGTCATTATATTACATATCCATAAGGTATTGTGGAGGATGTCTTAGTCAAGGTGGATAAACTCATTTTCCCTGCTGATTTTGTAAATCTTGATTTTGAGGAGGATAAGAAGATTCCCATAATCTTGGGAAGACCTTTTTTGGCTACTGGCCGAACCTTGATAGATGTGCAGAAAGGTGAGCTTACCATGCGAGTGATGGATCAGTATGTGTTCAATGCCATGAAATTCCCTACAGAAAATGAGGAGTATTATAAGGTGGAAATGGTCGATATTGTGGTTAATTCTGAACTCGATCATTTGCTAAGGTCCGATGCTTTAGAGAAGGCCTTATTGGGGAATTTTGATAGTGAAGATGACGAGGGCGACGATATAACACCCTCCAAATCCGGGGTATAGATTTGGGGCATTATTAACAATAATTACCAACTATACCTGCACAAGCGGAATATTAATATAATAATTACCCCGAATTATCACTACTCAGGATCTTTTAAGGTTTGAGTTTGGAAACAAGAATCATGCCCTACACTTTATTACAAACCCAACTAAATAAAACCTGTCTCAAGAACTCTCTTTATTACAAAACTTTATTCTATCTACAGTTTCACTACACAATCTTTTATTCAAACTACACAAGACTTTTATTCAACCCAACATTACTACTTATCCTGCTACACCTGATCTGGCACTTCAAAACTCTCTTCGGGAATAGGAAGGAACACTCTTGGTATAAGAGGGTCCCGCTGCTTGACTCGCTTCTTGACTATGCAGGTCCTGATGGGTTTCATTCTCTACCTTAACTGTAAAACAATAGGAGTGACAATAAAAGAAATGAGCCAAAATTGCTCAACAAGCCTGCAACAATATATATATATTATAAAGAGAGAGAAATAAATGAACCAATAAGCTGCTGATTTGAACAACCATCTGTATCTGTATATGATAATAATTTGCCAACACTGGCGAGTGCCAAATGAACAAGACTGGAACAAGAACCAACATATGCACTATAACCTGCTGATCAGTCAGAATATAGTGCGGATCTATACCCAACTGCATAGACCCAACCAACATTAGGAGTACTCAGGCAACTATGGCCTATTAAATAATGGTCTGGGTAAAACCCAGTCCGTAAAGTAACCATCCAGTCCAAGGCTTAGCATCCGGAATAATCGGAATGCTATTGATATATCCCAACACCAGGATATACCAGACTATATGTAACAAGGGTAAAGGAATTGAAATATGAACAGGGAATTCAATAAATTGGGTAAATCAAGCATTGAAATGAAATGGAACAAGTGATAATAAGTAGGTAACAGTGTATATGAACAATGATTATCAAAGAGAATTGATACGATAGAAAGGAAATATAAATCACTATTCTGAATTTAGAATAGGGAAAACTTGCCTTGCGCGTACTTAACCTGGTTTAACTTACTGCCTTCTGACCCTAGCTTGCTCTGCCTTGCTAACACTGAACAAATCATGGAAAGATAGGTGTTTAGATAATTTACTACATACGTGTATCTTGAATTGATATCACGCAACCTTATCAGTCTACCCATGCGTTTCTATCTGACTCGCATATATATATATACATACATTTATACAGCACATCTATTCACATAATCACCTAAAGCACGTAGCACGTAAAGCACATAATCAATTTCTAGATTTATAATTATTTTTAGAATCAATTCTGGGCTTATACCTGTATTACTAGTCTTATCTGATTTTATTATAATTTTTCGGGATTTATTCAACTCAGTTATACCCCTATTAGGGCCTACGAACTATTAATTATCACAAGATCACTCTCTTCCGGGAGAATTTATGACTCACAATTATTTTTATTGGATTCGTCTCATTTTTCTGAGTCTAGGGGTCTTCGTTTTGCTCAAATCGGACTAACGGTTGAATTATTATGAATTAAACAAGATTTAATTAATTAATAATCAATTATAAATAATTAATTATAATTAAATAATCTTTAATTATACTTTTAAATAATTATTTAATAATTATTTTATTTTAAAATAATTAATCCCTAATTATTAGGATTAATTACAATTTACTACACTAATTTACTAATTATTAACGCTTACCCGATCAGATCGATTATTTACAAATAATCAATCGATACAATTAACTGATACGTTATTTATCGAATCAATAATTATTACTCGAATCATAATCTAACTCAAGATCAATTACTCGTACAAATACGAGCTACTCACGATCCTCACATAATTATCGAGCTATTATATTATTACTATAATTATACGATTAATTAATTATTTAACTATCGGTATTTAATTATACGATACGAATAATTATTACGATATTCTTCAAATAAATTAACGATCGCATAATAATTCTAATTTAACGAATCACGACTTGAATAGGTACGAGTTACTCGTAATATTTAACTAATTATCGGATTATTATTAATATTATTTAATCCTTATTTATTAATTAATTACCTAATTATTAATTAATTAGATAACTAATAAATAATTAAATAAATAATTAAATAATTAAATTTGAATTTCTAAATTACTAAAATAATTTTGAAATTATTAATTATATTTTTCAGAATCTAAAACTGATTTTTATTTAATTTTTAGAATTATTAAAACTGATTTTGATTTTACAAAATTAACTAAATAATAAAAAATGCAAAAACAGAAAACAGGGAAAAGTTTCGGGTTCTGGAGGATCAAACCCCGGATCGTTTCCCGGGTCGAAACCGGGTCGACTCCGGGTTGATGAAGAACATGTGCCCAGAATCCGGCGCGGCGGGGAAGTCTCCGGTGAACGGAAAATCGGCCCAAAACGACTGGTTCGGTCTCGTTTTTCAGTGATTTCAGTCAGCCATAACATCGTATCAACATCCCTGCCTTCTCCTTCCTTGTTCAACGACACAGCAGCCGGAAAACCGAGAAACGCAGCGGCGGCGACGCTTTCCGGCCACCCCGAAAATAGAACCCAACCGGCACAAAACCGGTGTCATTCGATTCCTTACTCGACGATCTACACTCTCAAGGCAATCAAAACAGCTAACAAACACTCAATTGAAAAACCCGAATTCAAGCAATAATCCGAAAATTACGAAATTAAAATCGAGATATCAAACAACTAAAATGATTACATAATTGAAAACTACGAATCACAGGCTTCAAAACGAGTACTCACACGTTCGATTTGGATGCCGGAATCACGATCAAAATTGACTTTGATTCTCCTGCCCTGTTCTTCACTCAAACCCTAACCCCTTTTCTTTTTATTTTTTTTTTCTGATTTTTAATAGTAATTAACTGAATAATTAATTATAAATCTGGTATTTATATTTATGAAAATAATACCCCTAAATAAAATTAAGGGTCTAATTACACTCCTAATAAAAATATTTGGCCCCAATTTTTATAATTTTTGGGTATTAATATTGAATTTTTAAATATCCAATAAATACAAAATAAATGCTAAAAACTCCCAAAAATTATGAATATTACAAAAATGCAAAGAAAAATGATATATGATAATTTCATGATCATATAAAAATAAAAATGTGATTTTTGTGGGGTTTTTGGTACCCGAAGGGGTCCGGAAAAAGTCGTTTTTCGCGAAAAAGGTCAATTGGTAAAGCGTCTAGGGGTTCAGAATAGCGATACGGTATAGGGCATTTTTGGCAAAATAGGGCCAATGATTTTGTTTGAAATACGGGCTTTTAAAACATAGTTTTGAGCTATACAGGTTTTGATATAATATATATAACTGACGATAGAACGCTCAATAAATATCCAAAACACGTTTGGATCAAAACAACCAACACATAACACATAGCAGTCAGGGTTCAACAACTTAACATATTTAATCACATAATAATACACATAATTTATTATTATTATAATATAATACAAGCGTAATTCCTCGGTCGTTACATTCTCCCCCCCTTAACAAGATTCTGTCCTCAGAATCTAATTATGCAAATAACTGAGGATACTTTTCTAGCATTTCACTTTCAAGCTCCCAGGTTGATTCTTCAACCACTGGGTTTCTCCATAAAACTCTCACTAATGACACAGACTTATTTCTTAATACCCTCTCTTGCCTATCTAGAATTCTTATTGGCTGTTCTACATATGACAAATCTGCCTGAAGTTCTACTGGTTCATACTCTATTACATGCCTTGTATCAGGATTATACCTCTTAAGCATAGATACATGAAATACGTTGTGAATGTGCTGCATATGGGGTGGTAGAGCTAACTCGTACGCAACCTTCCCAATTTTCTTCAAAATCTCAAATGGTCCAACGTATCGTGGCTTCAATTTCCCTTTATTGCCAAATCTGGTCAATCCTTTCCATGGCGATATTTTGAGCAATACGTGTTCTCCTTCCTGATAGTCCATATCCTTCCTGGCTTGGTTTGCATATCTGCTTTGTCTGTTTTGTGCTGCCTCGATTCGTTTTCGAATAAGATTAATCTTTTCTTTTGTCTGCTGAATTAATTCTGGACCCAAAATCTTGCGTTCTCCAACTTCATCCCAATGCACGGGTGATCTGCATTTCCTCCCATATAATGCTTCATACGGTGGCATTCCAATACTGGCGTGATAGCTATTATTATAAGAAAATTCCACTAGGGGTAAATGTTCATCCCAACTGCCTTCAAAATCGATCGCACAAACTCGTAGCATGTCTTCAATCGTTTGAATTGTCCTTTCACTTTGGCCGTCAGTTTGCGGATGATAAGCTGTACTCATATTCAACTTCGTTCCTAGACATTCTTGGAATTGTCTCCAAAATCTTGAATTGAAACAAGGATCTCGATCCGATATAATTGATACTGGTACTCCATGACGCATCACAATTTCTTTGAGATACATGTGCACTAATTTGTCGAGCGAAAATATTTCATTAATTGGTAGAAAATGTGCCGACTTCGTAAGTCTGTCAATGATTACCCATATCGCATCATGATTTGCCCTAGTCCTCGGTAGTCCTACCACAAAATCCATCGCTAGATGTTCCCATTTCCATTCTGGAATGTCTAATGGTTGTAATAACCCACTCGGATGTTGGTGTTCTGCTTTAACTCGCTGGCATGTGTAGCATTTACTCACCCATTCTGCTATCTCCTTCTTCATATTCGGCCACCAAAAGTTTTCCTTCAAATCGCGATACATTTTTGTGCTTCCTGGATGAATGGAATACTTCGAATTGTGCGCATCTCGCATAATTTCTTCTTTTAATTCTGCCACGTTAGGGATCCAGATTTTTGATGCAAAACGTAAAATTCCTTCATTATCTTTCTGAGTTGTAATCTCTTCTCCTGTTAAGTTGTCGTCTTGACTCATCACTTCTTCTTGACAACGGCGAATCTTTTCCAGCAATTCTGGTTGGAAAGTCATAGCGTAGATAGTTTCTGCAGATTTATTAGGAATACGAATTTCGATTTCCAATTTGTCGAATTCCCTGGTCAATTCTTCGCATGAAGTCAACCGATTCAATCTTTCTTTTCTGCTTAGCGCATCTGCTACAACATTTGCTTTTCCTGGATGATAACTGATTGTAACATCGTAATCTTTAATCAATTCCAGCCATCGACGTTGTCGCATGTTTAGTTCCTTTTGCGTGAAGATATACTTCAGACTTTTATGATCCGTGTAGATTTCACATTTTTCACCGTACAGATAATGTCTCCAAAGCTTCAATGCAAAAACAATTGCTGCCAATTCCAGATCATGCGTAGGATATTTCTGTTCATGAGGTTTAAGTTGTCTCGACGCATATGCAATGACGTTACCATGTTGCATCAACACACATCCTAAACCACGATATGAAGCGTCACTGTAGATAACAAAATTTCCTTGCTCATCTGGCAATACTAATACTGGTGCCGTCACCAACCGATTCTTCAACTCTTGAAAACTTTCTTCACACTTACTATTCCATTCGAACTTTTCACTTTGTCGAGTTAACTTGGTCAGCGGTGTAGCTATCTTCGCAAAATCTTTGACAAATCTTCGATAATATCCTGCCAAACCTAAGAAACTTCGAACCTCTGTCGGCGTCTTTGGTCTTTCCTAATTCAACACAGCTTCAATCTTTGTTGGATCAACTTGAATGCCTTCTCTGCTGATGATGTGCCCTAGAAACTGCACTTCTTTCAACCAAAACTCGCATTTGGAAAATTTTGCATAAAGCTGCTCCTTCCGTAATATCTCCAATGTCGTTCTTAAATGCGCTGCATGCTCTTCTTCCGTCTTTGAATAGATCAAAATGTCATCAATAAATATAATGATAAACTTATCCAAATACTTCTTGAATATTCGATTCATCAAATCCATAAACGCTGCAGGTGCATTCGTCAATCCAAAAGCCATCACAAGAAATTCATAGTGTCCGTACCTTGTTCTAAACGCTGTCTTTGGAATATCTTCGGCCTTGATCTTTAACTGATGATAGCCTGATCGTAAGTCGATTTTCGAAAACCATGCTGCTCCTTTTAGTTGATCAAATAAATCATCAATGCGAGGTAAAGGACATTTATTCTTGATAGTTAACTTGTTCAGCTCACGATAATCAATACACAGTCGCATACTACCATCCTTCTTTTTCACGAACAATACTGGCGCACCCCATGGGGATACACTTGGCCTTATAATTCCTTTGTCAAGAAGTTCTTGCAACTGCTTTGCTAATTCCCTCATTTCTACAGGTGCCATTCGATATGGAGTTTTCGAAATTGGTTCAGTCCCTGGCGTCAAGTCAATAGTGAACTCGATTTCTCGATCTGGTGGAAGTCCTGGTAATTCGTCCGGAAAAACATCAAGAAATTCACAAACTACAGGAATATCTTCAATCTTCAAATTTCCCTTATCCATATCCCGTACATAGGCTAAATAAGCTTGACATCCTTGACGTAGCAATCTTCTCGTCTGCATTATTGATAGGAATTTCTGCTTTTGCTTCTCACCTTTAAATATTACCGTTTCATTTTCTTCAGTTTGCAATTTCGCTCTCTTATTCGCACAGTCAATTTGAGCATTATTACTAGACAGCCAATCCATTCCTAAAATAATATCAAACTCCCCTAACCTAAAAGGTATCAAATCAACTGAAAAATGACATCTCCCTATCTTAATATCACAGCTCGGACATACTCGATCTACTGCAACCTGATCATTATTCGCTAATTTTATGACTAACACTTCATCCAACCACTGAATCTCACAATCTATCTTAGAGATAAAGGCTTCAGAAATAAAAGATCTAGTAGCTCCTGAATCAATCAATACTAAAGCATTTACGGAATTTACAGGAAGTGTACCTGCAACCACATTCGGACTCTGTACCGCTTCCTTCATTGACATGTTGAAAGTCCTTGCTCTGGGCTGATTTTGTTGTGGTAGTGGAGGTGGAGGTAATGCTAAAATTCTTGGAATACTGGCAGCCATTGCAATTCCTCTGCAGTCTTTGGCGATATGTCCTTTTCTCCCACATTGGAAACAAGTAACTTCTGCCTTTCCCATTGGACATTCTCCAGAATAGTGTCCCCTTTGCTTGCACTTGAAACACGTAACATTTAGCTTGTTGCAAACTCCTGTATGCTTTCTACCACACGTTCTGCAATCAGGTATAAGCGGTCGGATAAGTCTCTGCTGAATTGGGGCTGGAAGTCGATTTCCCATCCTCTGATTGTTCTGCTCTGGCCTTTTGAAATTTACTTTTCCCCGAGCTTGAAATCCCGGCCTTTTATTGAAACGATTCTGAAAATTTCCTGGTCCTTTCTCTTTCTGAGCTGCTTCGCTTTCTCCTTCAATAATCATAGCCTTCTGAACAACAGCCGTATAAGTTGTCAGTTCAAACACAGCTACCCTGCTACGAATCCATGGTTTTAGTCCTTGCTGAAATCTCTTGGCCCGCTTCTCGTTCGTATCCACCTGCTCTGGAACAAACCTTGCCAATTCAGTAAACTTGGTCTCATAATCCGCAACCAAAAAGTTGTCTTGTTTCAGCTCCAGGAACTTGATCTCCATCTGATTCTTCATAAAATGAGGAAAATATTTCTCCAAGAAAAGATCAGTGAATCTGTTCCAGGTCACCACACCTTCTTCCAAAGCTTTCTTTGATTCCCACCAGTAATTAGCTTCGCCTTTTAGAAAATAGCTAGCGAAATCTGTCTTCTGCTCTTCCTCAACCTTTACCAACGAAAAAGCCTTTTCCATCTCTTTCAGCCAAGCTCTCGCTTTTGTAGGATCTGTGGAACCCATAAATTCCGGTGGCTTCACCGACTGAAATTGCTTGAAAGTAGTCGTAGGTGCTGCTGGTGGTATTTGATGTCCTGGATGAGCGGCTTGCTGTAACATCTGTTGCTGGAACTGCTGTTGCTGCTGCTGCATTTGTTGTTGCATCATCAACATCTGCTGTTGCATGAGATTAAACATCTGATCCATCTGTTTATTATTATTTTGGCCCTCGGTGTTTCCATTCGATGAGTCGGGCTGCGCTTTTCTCTTAGGTGCCATTTTTTTGGTAAATAAATAATGGATCTTATTTAATAACAGTATATTAAACATATATTAAAACAGTCGATTCGAGAAATAAAATAACTTATTAAATAACTGAATAGATAAAACAGTATGATATGTTTTAAATTTAATAAATTTTTTTTTTTTTTTACAACATGGTCGTGAATAAAACTACATTTGTAAATATGCAATGGTACTGAAATAAATGTAAATGCTTAAATGACTGGAAATAAAATAAAGAAAACGTGCAAAAGATTATCTCATATATATATATATAGGTAGAACACCAGCTACAGGTGTCAGTGCTTGATACAAAAACCTATGATATAACAGTCGTACTGCTACTACTATCAGTCAGAGTCAGTAGCTACACTCATACAAACTAGTCATACAATACTATGCTGCCTCTATCTACAAAATATACATAATACAACACTCATCGATCTGCTGGTCTCAAAATCCTGGTGGTACGTGGCTCAACTCCTCCTGCACTGCCTCTAGCACTGCCTCGGTAAGTCCCAATGCTCTGCGATATGCTGTCTCCGCACTAAGATCCTGCTGTCTCAAATCAGTAAGCTGCTGCGAACTAACCCGGTGAATATGATGTAGTCTCTCTCTCAGTATATAATCCGGTCGTAATGCTCTGACAGGACCATCCGTCTGTGTCTCATACAACCCAAGGATCTCCCTACACTGGTTCTGCCATCTAATCCTCTCCTCCCTCTCTGCCTGAAAGCGCTGGTAAGTCACGGTATGATGCTCATGAAGATCAGTGCTGGAACCTCGAGAAGGTAATGTTCCATCTACCACGATCTCATCTATAAACTCCGGCTGAGGAAACTGATAAACTCCTGGAACAGGTGCATAAATGGCTAATGGGGCCGGAAATAAGACAGACTGCTCCATAGGCGCATACACTGGCGGCTCTGCCTCTGGCTCCATATGTGGCAGCTCTGGAATCTCGACTGGTGGCATAGGAATCTGAGGCTCTAAATCCTCCCACTGCGCAAGATCAACCATATCAGGAATATCAAACATCGGAAACTCTAATGGTGGAATATCTGGTATTTCTGGCTCAACGTATGGAAAATAATCTGCAAAACCTGGTACCTCCGGGGGAAGTGGTATCTCTGGTGCTGGCTCAGGTGGCAATGGAGGTAAGATCTGTCCTGACACTGGGGCTACTACCTGTGCATCCACTGGATCTGTCTCGGTCCTCTCCGTAGATGATGATAAAGAAGCCATCTAATATACATAAAAATAATAACACAAAAACAATCAAATCACAATCCTAAACTCATAACTTCTAATCACATAGACAAACAATCCTAACACTCTTAATCTCATCCTATCTCATTTTCCTATCTTATCTTAACCCTAACATTCTTGTTTTCCAAGGTCAATCCTAAGCTCTGATGCCAACTATAACACCCTCCAAATCCGGGGTATAGATTTGGGGCATTATTAACAACAATTACCAACTATACCTGCACAAGCGGAATATTAATATAATAATTACCCCGAATTATCACTACTCAGGATCTTTTAAGGTTTGAGTTTGGAAACAAGAATCATGCACTACACTTTATTACAAACCCAACTAAATAAAACCTGTCTCAAGAACTCTCTTTATTATAAAACTTTATTCTATCTACAGTTTCACTACACAATCTTTTATTCAAACTACACAAGACTTTTATTCAACCCAACATTACTACTTATCCTGCTACACCTGATCTGGCACTTCAAAACTTTCTTCGGGAATAGGAAGGAACACTCTTGGTATAAGAGGGTCCCGCTGCTTGACTCGCTTCTTGACTATGCGGGTCCTGATGGGTTTCATTCTCTACCTTAACTGTAAAACAATAGGAGTGACAATAAAAGAAATGAGCCAAAATTGCTCAACAAGCCTGCAACAATATATATATATTATAAAGAGAGAGAAATAAATGAACCAATAAGCTGCTGATTTGAACAACCATCTGTATCTGTATATGATAATAATTTGCCAACACTGGCGAGTGCCAAATGAACAAGACTGGAACAAGAACCAACATATGCACTATAACCTGCTGATCAGTCAGAATATAGTGCAGATCTATACCCAACTGCATAGACCCAACCAACATTAGGAGTACTCAGGCAACTATGGCCTATTAAATAATGGTCTGGGTAAAACCCAGTCCGTAAAGTAACCATCCAGTCCAAGGCTTAGCATCCGGAATAATCGGAATGCTATTGATATATCCCAACACCAGGATATACCAGACTATATGTAACAAGGGTAAAGGAATTGAAATATGAACAGGGAATTCAATAAATTGGGTAAATCAAGCATTGAAATGAAATGGAACAAGTGATAATAAGTAGGTAACAGTGTATATGAACAATGATTATCAAAGAGAATCGATACGATAGAAAGGAAATATAAATCACTATTCTGAATTTAGAATAGGGAAAACTTGCCTTGCGCGTACTTAACCTGGTTTAACTTACTGCCTTCTGACCCTAGCTTGCTCTGCCTTGCTAACACTGAACAAATCATGGAAAGATAGGTGTTTAGATAATTTACTACATACGTGTATCTTGAATTGATATCACGCAACCTTATCAGTCTACCCATGCGTTTCTATCTGACTCGCATATATATATACATACATTTATACAGCACATCTATTCACATAATCACATAAAGCACGTAGCACGTAAAGCACATAATCAATTCTGGGCTTATACCTGTATTACTAGTCTTATCTGATTTTATTATAATTTTTCGGGATTTATTCAACTCAGTTATACCCCTATTAGGGCCTACGAACTATTAATTATCACAAGATCACTCTCTTCCGGGAGAATTTATGACTCACAATTATTTTTATTGGATTCGTCTCATTTTTCTGAGTCTAGGGGTCTTCGTTTTGCTCAAATCGGACTAACGGTTGAATTATTATGAATTAAACAAGATTTAATTAATTAATAATCAATTATAAATAATTAATTATAATTAAATAATCTTTAATTATACTTTTAAATAATTATTTAATAATTATTTTATTTTAAAATAATTAATCCCTAATTATTAGGATTAATTACAATTTACTACACTAATTTACTAATTATTAACGCTTACCCGATCAGATCGATTATTTACAAATAATCAATCGATACAATTAACTGATACGTTATTTATCGAATCAATAATTATTACTCGAATCATAATCTAACTCAAGATCAATTACTCGTACAAATATGAGCTACTCACGATCCTCACATAATTATCGAGCTATTATATTATTACTATAATTATACGATTAATTAATTATTTAACTATCGGTATTTAATTATACGATACGAATAATTATTACGATATTCTTCAAATAAATTAACGATCGCATAATAATTCTAATTTAACGAATCACGACTTGAATAGATACGAGTTACTCGTAATATTTAACTAATTATCGGATTATTATTAATATTATTTAATCCTTATTTATTAATTAATTACCTAATTATTAATTAATTAGATAACTAATAAATAATTAAATAAATAATTAAATAATTAAATTTGAATTTCTAAATTACTAAAATAATTTTGAAATTATTAATTATATTTTTCAGAATCTAAAACTGATTTTTATTTAATTTTTAGAATTATTAAAACTGATTTTGATTTTACAAAATTAACTAAATAATAAAAAATGCAAAAACAGAAAACAGGGAAAAGTTTCGGGTTCTGGAGGATCAAACCCCGGATCGTTTCCCGGGTCGAAACCGGGTCGACTCCGGGTTGATGAAGAACATGTGCCCAGAATCCGGCGCGGCGGGGAAGTCTCCGGTGAACGGAAAATCGGCCCAAAACGACTGGTTCGGTCTCGTTTTTCAGTGATTTCAGTCAGCCATAACATCGTATCAACATCCCTGCCTTCTCCTTCCTTGTTCAACGACACAGCAGCCGGAAAACCGAGAAACGCGGCGGCGGCGACGCTTTCCGGCCACCCCGAAAATAGAACCCAACCGGCACAAAACCGGTGTCGTTCGATTCCTTACTCGACGATCTACACTCTCAAGGCAATCAAAACAGCTAACAAACACTCAATTGAAAAACCCGAATTCAAGCAATAATCCGAAAATTACGAAATTAAAATCGAGATATCAAACAACTAAAATGATTACATAATTGAAAACTACGAATCACAGGCTTCAAAACGAGTACTCACACGTTCGATTTGGATGCCGGAATCACGATCAAAATTGACTTTGATTCTCCTGCCCTGTTCTTCACTCAAACCCTAACCCCTTTTCTTTTTATTTTTTTTTCTGATTTTTAATAGTAATTAACTGAATAATTAATTATAAATCTGGTATTTATATTTATGAAAATAATACCTCTAAATAAAATTAAGGGTCTAATTACACTCCTAATAAAAATATTTGGCCCCAATTTTTATAATTTTTGGGTATTAATATTGAATTTTTAAATATCCAATAAATACAAAATAAATGCTAAAAACTCCCAAAAATTATGAATATTACAAAAAATGCAAAGAAAAATGATATATGATAATTTCATGATCATATAAAAATAAAAATGTGATTTTTGTGGGGTTTTTGGTACCCGAAGGGGTCCGGAAAAAGTCGTTTTTCGCGAAAAAGGTCAATTGGTAAAGCGTCTAGGGGTTCAGAATAGCGATACGGTATAGGGCATTTTTGGCAAAATAGGGCCAATGATTTTGTTTGAAATACGGGCTTTTAAAACATAGTTTTGAGCTGTACAAGTTTTGATATAATATATATAACTGACGATAGAACGCTCAATAAATATCCAAAACACGTTTGGATCAAAACAACCAACACATAACACATAGCAGTAAGGGTTCAACAACTTAACACATTTAATCACATAATAATACACATAATTTATTATTATTATAATATAATACAAGCATAATTCCTCGGTCGTTACAGACGAGCACTTGCAATATTTGAATACTTCTCCATGGAAGCGAAAGATGGATATGCCTTTTGAATCTCTTAGATTAGAGGTGTTGAAAAGTTCTCCGAAACATCTCAAGCCATCTATTGAAGAAGCTCCTACTCTTGAGTTTAAACCTTTACCTGAACATTTGAGGTATGCATTTTTAGGTGAGGCATCTACTTTGCCTGTTATTATTGCATCTGACCTTTCAGGTACTGATGAGGAGAAGCTTTTGAGGATTCTTAGAGAGTTCAAATCGGCAATTGGTTGGACTATAGCAGATATCAAGGGAATCAGCCCTTCTTATTATATTCCTAAATGTAACACCCCCAAATCTGGGGTCGAGGATCCGGGTTGTCACGAGTTCTATTTCCCTTAATAATACTTAATCTTAATAAACAGCGAACTACTACGTACTGTGACCCCACAATATACACACACACACCACAAGTTATAGTCTCAGAGATGAATACCAAAAATAACACAAGTCGTTTTATTCCACAATTATAAGCCATTATTACAATTAATAAATATACATAAATCTGGTACATCAGAAGTTGAAAGCCTAGCCTATTGGTAGATCCTACCTCGGCTATAACGGCATCAACGCCTACAGGAAATTGCGGAACATTTCCTAACCGCTTGCGAATCGGGAGCTATCTGTTGTTGTGTGATGAAAAAAGAAAGCAAGGGTGAGCAACCAGCCCACCAAAATAATAAGTATAATGATTAACAATATATGAGCAATCTCATAGTACTCATGAAAGTCTTGGTCAAGAGGAAATGAACCAAGCTGATATCTTAACGTGACCAAGTCGCAAAATATTCAGTATATATATACATATATACTTTTCACAATCTTTGAAATCCTCTAACATGTATAATATACACAGAGTTCCAGTTTATAACGGTATAAAAATATCGTTGCAAGGTGATCTAATATGTCTGACCTTGTCTCAACGTTTTCCTGAAACCTTTGTCATTCATAAGACAATCATTAACTAGATATAAGTTTAAAAGATGAAGTTATAAGATACTCCAATATACTTATATCTTTTCCGAATACTACTTGAACTACCACCGTTCAATGTATAAATAGTTCATCCCATAGATTAAGCTACAAGACAAAACTTGTATAGAATCAATCTTTAAAATATCATCAAAATAAAATGAAGTTACGAGATACTTCATTTGATGCAAACATCATTTTGAAAATTGTTCCCTGCCAACACTCAACAATCGCCCAAACGTAGCCTTCCTATCGAAGAGCTCTGGGTAGTGTTGCAGAAATATCCAATTGGATGATGAACTCATTACGGGAGTTTGCCGCGCCAGGAAGACCACTTACGATGATCAGTCGTAGTAGTACAACCCCACCATTTTCTACATGTAGAGGAGAACCTGTCGGATTTACTTGTCAACCGAACACTGGACTCCTAAGGAATGGACCGTCTTAGCGGAACTTCCGGGGCATTTGGGCCAATATAATAAGGCTGGGCCGGCGCTACTTGACCACTTACGCCACTCCTAGTTCAGATGAAATCCATGACCCTGAAACATAAAGCTCGCTCTCCCTTTCCCCAAGTAGAAACTTGTTGATACGGCTCCACTAAGAAGTCGTATCTAGATGGAAAGGAAAACTCACCGATATTTCCCAGGCGATGCCTGTTAATGGATTAACTTGTTCCAAGAATTTTACTTCTCGAGTGTTGGGTAAGTAATCAAAAACTCTTTTATCAGAATAGCAACCTTGTTGCGAATATAAAATACACCACAGAGCCGGATCCCTCAGGTTTTGAGCGAGTATTTAAATCCCCTTCGAAAGGAGGATCTTAAATATAAGAATGAGTTTTGGGATCCGCCCTAACCTTTACAAATCATTTTGAAGACTCGAAAACATTTTTAAGAATGTTTGGAGTGATGCTGATTTAATAAAATAAATCAGTCCCAATATATTAGAAAATATCTGAAAATTATTATTTAAATAATATTCCCATAAAGAATAATCTTTATAAAAATAATTGAAGTAGAAGTTTTAAAACTTATACTTTAAATGAATATTAAATAACCAAAGATATACTTATACGAAAGTACTATCTTTATTTGAATAATCAAAAGTAAGTTTGATTATCGACACATTTTTCTTTAATAAAATTAAGAATAATAATTAGTAAATAATCGGAGTCATAAGTCCTCGAATGAATATTCAAATAATAATATTCATTAATAAATTAAGCGGAGTCATAAGTCCTCGTATGAATATTCAAATAATAATATTTATTAATAAATTAAGCGGAGTCATAAGTCCTCGAATGAATATTTAAAATAATAAAATAAACGGGGTCATAAGCCCTCGAATGAATATTCAAAATAATATTCAATAATAAAATTAACGGGGTCAGAAGCCCTCGAATGAATATTCAAAATAATATTCATTAATAAAATAAGCTTATCGAATAAACCTTATTTGATTCATAGTTTTTAAAAACTATTCATATATATATAAATATATATATATATATATATTATACTCGGGAGCATCGACTCCCGGTTTTAGAAAAATGTTCTCCTTTGGGCCCCCTATACTAAGGGTATATGCAAATTACCGCTTATCTCTAGCATAGGTATTATCAACTGAATCAACAGATATATGTATCAAGAATACGAAACAGGCATGCATATATACCATATCACATGCTACAATATATCGCAAGAATTTTCTAAATAACCAATCATGCACTTATCACAAGATAATGCATATACATATATTTACATCACAACAACAGTATAACGGGTAGAAAACTTGTCTGAGTGCTCCCGGATAGACTTAAGCTTAGAGTGGGTCCGATAACCTATGAACAACAACATAAGTCGGAATTAAACCTCGGTCGTTTAAGAAACTAGACTTTAACCATTTAGAGTCCTAACGTTCACTTTCGCGCTTAACGATTCACTTAAGTCGCTCGAGTACCCTCGGCTCCACCATTTTTAATAAATTAACCATTAAGGTTTTAAGGCGATTCTTTCGTGAGTGCCTTACCAACTTCCTAATACTCTTTACATAATTGTTTCATATCCCAATTAGTCATTTAAAGGGCCTTAACCAAGGTTTCAAAGTAAGGCGAGGGGTAATGGTTCGGTCGCGAAATGCCGTTACTTAAAACGGTCGTTTCTCCTAAACTGTACATCGGATTCAAGCGTACCACATATCAAAACGAAGCTCGTAACATGAACTATCTAAACATGGAAATGGTCAAAACCTAACAGTGAGTTCAAGGGTTCTGATTTTAAGAACAAAAACAGTCTAATGTAAATCGGACATTACGACGGCTATGTTTACGCGATTTCCCAAATTTTTACCATTCCAAATCATATCAATCCAACTACCAGTCAATAACAACTCAAAATACACATCAATGCTACTGATTTCAGTCATAATAAGCTCAAGGATCTCAATCCAATCATATATTATAACACTGTAACACCCCCAGATCCGGGGTCGGGGATCCGGGTCGTCACGGTCTTTCTTTCCACAATATCACTTCACTTAATTAATAATAAATAACCTTATGCTGTGACCCCACACTAACACACACCACAACCCGTTATAGTCTCAGAGATGAAATTTAAATAAGTACAAGTCTTTGAATCCACAATTTAAAAGTTATTACAACCCAAAATGATTACTTGATAAATTTACAGTTAATTGCCATTATCTGCCACAAGTTATAATTATACATAATTGATTCTCAAAAGTAGATGGTCTGATCTACAATAGATCTACCTCTGCAGCTATAGCAGCTACAACATCAACGGGAAGACGCGGGACGCTTCCCACGCGCTTGCGCTGGGTCTGCTGGAGTCTGGCCATCTTTCCTAACTGTTGTTGTGTGATGAAGAAATAAAGCAAGGGTGAGCAGCAAGCCCACCAAAATAATATGTATAATGATTTACAATATATGAGCCTACTCATAATACTCATGAAAGTCTTGGTCAAAAGAAATGAACCAAGTTTGATATCTTAATGCGATGAAGTCGCAAAATATTCAGTATATATACATATATACTTTTCAAAATATTGGAAGTCCTCTTCCATGCATAATATACACAAAATCCCAGTGTATAACTGTATATATAAAAAAAATATCGTTGCAAGGTGATCTCATACATCTAACCTTGTCTCAACGTTTTTCTGAAAATCTTTGTCATTCATAAGACAATTATTAACTAGATATAAGTTTAAAAGATGAGGTTACCAAATACCCCAATATACTTATATCTTTCCCAATACTACTTGAACTACCACCGCTCCAGTTATATTCAGTTTCAAAAGTTCATCACATAGATGAGACTACAAGACAAGATTTGAATAGATTCAATCTTTGAAATATTATTGAATGAAAAAGTTATGAGATACTTTATTTAGTCCCGATATATATATATCCACATATATATATCTCTAAAACATTTCCTGGAACCTCTGTTATGTAAAGTATGAACAGAGTTGCAATATCCAATGAATTTGGAAGGAAAAGAAAATCTTTGGCATAAACCAGATATCTTGCTGATCAGGCAAAGATACCCATTAGTAACCTTTTCTACTAGTAGATGGACGAATTCCCCACTGGTCATCACCCTGGTCATAATTAGGACCTTATGCTGGACTGCCACTCAGCCACTTATGCATTTGATGGACTCCCACTGAGCCACTTACACTATCATGGACGCCCACTGAGCCCATGTTGCTTATGCCGACTCAATAGATGGACTTACTTCCCGAACGTTGGGTAAGTAATCAATTCATTTACCAAAACTGCAACCTTGTTGCGAATATAAAATACACCACAGAGCCGGATTCCCCAGGTTTTGAACGAGTATTTAAATCCCCTTTAAAAGGAAGATCTTAAATATAAAAATGAGTTTTGGGATCCGCTCTAACTTTTAAAAATCATTTTGAAGACTCGAAAACACTTTAAAGAGTGTTTGGAGTAAAGCTGATTTAATGAAGTAAATCAGTCCTCAGAATATTTAGAAAATGACTGAATATTATTATTTAAATAATATTCCCATAAAGAATAATCTTTTATAAAAATAATTGAAGTAGAAGTTTTAAAACTTATACTTGAAACGAGTATTAAATAACCAAAGATATACTTATATGAAAGTATTATCTTTATTTGAATAATCGAAAATAAGTTTGATTATTAACACCTTATTCTTTAATAAAATAAAGAATATATTTCAGCAAATAATCGGAGTCATAGATCCTCAAATGAATATTCAAATAATATTCATTAAATAATATAAACTGAGTCATAAGCCTTCGAATGAATATTCAAATAATATTCAATAAATAATATAAAAGAGTCATAAGCCCTCGAATGAATATTCAAATAATATTCAGATAAATAAATAAAAGGAGTCATACGCCTTCGAATAATATTCAAAATAATATTCATTAATAAAGTAAAAGGAGTCATAAGTCCTCGAATGAATATTCAAAATAATATTCAATAATAAAATAAAGTTAAAGTTATCGAATAAACCTTATTCGATTAATAGTTTTAAAAACTATATCCATATATATATATATATAAATAAATATATATATATAATATACTCGGGAACATCGACTCCCGGTTTAGAAATATGTTCACCTTTTATCCCCTATACTAAGGGTATACGCAACTACTTGCTTATTTCTAGCATAGGTATTATGCAACTATAAGCATTGAAATCAACAGATAGATAACCAGATTACGAAACAGACATGCATATATACCATATTAGCATGCTCCAATATATCGCAAAATTTGCTAATAACAATCATGCAATATCACAAGATAATGCATATACATATATTTACATCGCAGCAACAGTATAACGGGTAGAAAACTTGCCTGAGCGACTGGGGGTTACGAATGGCTCGGGACGAGTCTGGTAACCTATAAGCAACAAGTAAGTTGGAATTAAACCAAAGTCACTTGTAAATCTATACTTTAACTAACTTAGACTCTAACGCTCGTTTTGCGCTCACTGATTCGCTTAAGTCACTCGGGTACCCTCGGCTCCACCATTTTTAATAATTTAACCTTTACGAGTTTTAAGGCGATTCCTTCGCGAGTGTCTTACCAACTGCCTAACACACTTACCATAAATGTTTCATACATTAATTAACCCTTTTTGGTCTTTAACCTATGTTTCAAAGTAAGGCGAGGGAAAAAGTTTCGTTCGCGAAACGCCGTTACTTGAAACGGTCGTTTCTCCTAAACCGTGCATCGGAATCGAACGTACTACATATCAAAACGAAGCTCGTAACATGAGCTATCTAAACATGGCAGTGGTCATAATCTAGCGGGGGTCCTCGGGTCCTAATGTTATGCACAAAACAGTCTAAAGAAAATCGGACGTTACGACGGCTATGTTTACGCGATTACCAATATTTATACCACTCCAATTCTTTACCAATTCACTACAAACCACCCAACCATCATCAATACATCAAACACAACTTATATCAAGGCAAAGTCAGTCCATAATCTCAAGGTTTTCCAACTTATTCAACCGCAAACATGATCTACTAACCATAACTTAAGATTCATTAACCATTAACCAAGATTCATATCCAAAATCACCACAAATCCAACCAAACTATCTAACATACATGGATCTTGCTATACATACATGGATATTTCTATATATACATTAATCCATCCATGAACTCATCAAAACTCAAAGTTCAAACTATAAGTTAAAGGTGAAAGTTGTTTATACCTCCTTGAAGCTTCCTAACACAACCCAAGAGCTTTGAATGCCTAAAAGAACCTTGATCCTTGCTTGTATAACCTTAATCTTTCATAAAAATTCAAGAAAACTAAAGTTATTTCTTGAAGGTTACTATTCACCATCTCTTCCTTGATTTATTGGAAGAGATTGTGAAGGAATTAGGAGCTTAAACTTATAGCATATCCATATCTATATACAAGGAAGCTTAGATAATTACCTTGTGATTTAACAATGCTTGGAACTTGATTTTTGAAATTCTTGCCCTTGAAAAAGATGAAAAGCCGAGAGCAAGATGATGAGGATGAAATGATTTTGTGTTTTTTTGATTTGTTTGGCTTAGCTTGGTTGTTTTTTTGTTTTATTTTTGGTTAATTACCTTAATAACCTTATATTTGTGTGGTTATAAACCAACCACACCTCCTCCTTCCCTATGTCATGCTTACATCACATTGCTATGTCATCCTCCCTTCCTTGTCCTCTTCTCATTGGTTGGGTGACATCACTTCCTCTAATCCCTTTGCTTAACTTCCTAATTGTTTGCCTAATGACCGCTGATCTGTTATACGGTTCGCTTAACTTTCGTTTTCGTTTATCGTTTGAGGGATCATACCCGGGATCTTATTACTTAGGTTCCCTTAACCTTTCTCAATATATTATATTCCTTTTATGATCCTCTCCTATAATCCTTTAATTTAAATCCTTTTTATCCTGTTACCTTATACTCAATTCTCTCCGTATCTAGTGGATTTCCGGGAAAAATCAAAGTGTTCGGATTTGGATTCTGACGATCTTTACATACACTTATATCCCATATAAAGTACTAATAAAATCTCAGAATATCCATATCAGAACCCCTACATAGTGTGGCATGAAAAGTTTTCTCATTCAGCAAAAACACTATTCATAAGGGTTTCAAAAATTTTCCAAAAATTGGGGTTATTACAGTCTCCCCTCCTTAAAAGGATTCCGTCCCGGAATCAGATAGAAATGAATAGGGATACTTTCTTAGTATTACACCTTCTAACTCTCGAGTCAATTTTTTCCACATTGTGGTTCTACCACCAAACTCTGCCTAGTTTGATAATCCTTCTCCTAAGAACTTGTTCTTTTTCACTCTATAACCCTTCCTGGTTGCTCCATATAGGTTACGTCGGGTTGCATATCTATGCGCTCATATACCTCTATTTATCTGGCATCTAAATTACACTTCCTTAACATTGATACGTGAAACACGTTACGACCTGCCACATGTTCGGGGTTAGGGCTAGCTCATATGCTAACTTCCCAAACGTCTTAATATATCCACGGGTCCAACAAATTGTAGACTTAGCTTTCCTTTCTTTCCGAACCTCATCAATCATTTCCAAGGGATACCTATATCATTACTAGGTCCCCTATTTCATACTCTTTATCCTTTCGTGTCAAATCAACATACTTATCATGTCCATCTTGGGCTACTACCAGCCGTCCTCTGATTAGATCTATCATATCCTTGGTCCTTTGGACTACTGCGGGTCCGAGCATCTTGCGCTCTACAACTCCATCCTAACATAAGGGAGATCGATATTGTCTTCCCTCAAGGATCTCATAAGGCGACATCTTGATAATGACATATGATCTATTGTCGTAAGATAACTCAATCCGCATTAAGTGATCATTCCAAATTCTTTCAAGTCTATTGCATGGAATTTTATCACAGCTTCTAGCACTATAGCTTTGGCGTCTCAATACCCATTCTTTTCCAGTTCGTAATCGCTACTACCTTCCGTTCCTAATATTATACCGGTTACACTTTTGCTCACTAGCGTTCTATAACCTTTTAATAACCACGTCAACCTTAGTATCACGAATGTGTTCCCATTCCGCATACTACCACCACTTTATTACTCCTTTTTCAGTTGTTTCTATTTTCCAAAATTTGATCAATCAAATAGAAGTAAAGGAATTTGTTGAGAGATCACTATGATCATGAACACTTGTTATATCGCATAGTTAGTACAGAAGGTGGCCAGCCTTTAGTACTTGACAAGCAATTAAACAACATGTGGTATCCTACTAGGCTTCTATCACAAAGATAGATAGTCATTCGGCAATACCTCCCCTTCTGGAAGGGTTGTTCTTCTCAGCTTACATGAAATGAAAAGAAGAGAAAAGAACGAACTGAAGAGAATTGTATATATGAAAAAAAAATATATACTGCCACAAAATATCTGGCTTGGAATCTACCTCTGAACTATAGAGGTTTGTCATAGAAGAACAAAACATATATGTATTTATATCAACATCAAGTATTATAGCATCGCATTTCACGCGCTTAAATATTTTCGCTATCCCGTCCATCATTCTATGGACCCATGCTCTTCCTCGAGCTTATACACAATTACCTTTGAAACTCCCTCGACATCGAAAATCGAATCTGGGATCTCATTCTAGACATCATCGTTACTTGAATTCTATGCTTGCACCGCAACCTTCCTCGTATAATAATACGACTCTCTATTGATAAGAAAGAATAATTATTCACTAGGTAGATACTCTACTTAATTAGTCTATCAATGTTAACTTATACACTACCACTACCCGATTAGTGGTACTCAATCTCAACACCCATTCCAATACAACTCTCACGGTTGTAATCAGCTCATTACTCGCAGAATCATTGCTGCCTTACTAAGGTCCACCACTGACCTACTGTAGTCATTCATTTTCCATGAAGTCTTAATAACTAACCATACGGAGTCCATACATCTCGTATCTAATTCTTCTAAGGAGGTAACATAATCACCATTCATAATTCATGAAGAACACTCCAAACTCTGACGTACTTTCATGACATGAAGTAGATAAAATCGCAGAAGAGTTTCAGTCAAAGCAACGATAGCAGGTTAATACCATTCTTAATCGTATGCCTTAAATAGAAGACTTAACTCAAGGGTTCGTCTAGTCCTTTTTGAAACATGGTCCTGGCTTATATCAAGATAGTATCTTCTGAGATGGATAGCCCGCTCATGGCAATTACAAGAATTAAACCTTTACCAACTACTATTACGGTTGGGTATTGCACAGTCATCAGAAGGAATGTCAATCTTCCAAACCATAATACAACCTTCTTAGCTTTAACCATCATCATTGTATTCCTTTGGCATAAGCGCCTATAATTATCCTCTTACCTTTAAAGTGTCGGCCACCTCTTTGGCCTTTCCTGATAGTAAAATTTCCTTACAGTCAATGTCATTTTAACCACCTCCAATTAAATTTTCTACCTCATTTCAATCACAGCTTATGTGAAGATGTTTTCCTTAACATCTGATGAGTAAAAAAAAAATCACCATTTTTCCATAAGTTATTGCCTCAGTCTTTAGAGGTTAATCACTGTCACGACTGACTCTCAATCATACTTAGAACATCTTTTATCTTAAGTCCTAATTGCCCTGAACAATTTCGACCATTACTGGTTCGATCCATACTTTCTCGTGGTTTAACACGTGCCCCACTTGGCATCATTATAATTACGTCATATTTCCTTTATCAATATTTCTATTCTTGAGAATTTTGAATATTACCTTTCTTTCTTGTAAAACCTCTTAGGTTATTTTTGAATCGTTCCTCCTGTATTCCCTAGATACAGGGCATATCAAGATACCGTTTATTAATACCAGAATCATTGTCTATATACTTCTGAAAAATTTCTCCACTGATTCTTAAAGGTTGTTATTACCTTAATCCTTTCCAATTCATACTGTCAAAACTCATACTATCCCTATTAAGGGTGAAATGCCAACCTTTATGCATTCCCCTACGATTCATTTTAAGTTACTGATGTCTTATCCTTAATTCCACCTTTAAAAAAGGTACATGCATCCTTCCATGGATAAATTAAGTCATATATCCCTGATAAGGGTGTCTTATTCAATTATTCCCATCTCGATAGTATATGCCGAATTTCACAATAACATCTGTATTCAAAATGAGGTCAATCAATATGGCCTCCAAAAGATAACAACGGTTATCCGCTTTTATTGCCTAAATTGGGTAACGATAACAAGGGTGTTCTGGAAGATATTGGTCGTGTTCAACGTGAACTTCTTCTTAATAATTCCTTATTTACTTTTGTTGTTTATCTCAACAGTCATCTCAATGTTGGGATATCTTTCATACCTGGCGTCTCCCTTTATGGGTATCACGCCACCGGTCTTACACTTCATATTCTTGAAGGTCACTTCCTTCATCCAATTTTCCTAATTTCTTACTTTCTTGACTCCTCAGTCCATCCGCGTTTCCTTATTAATCAATCGATCTATCTCAAAGTTTCATCGAATACTGTCAACTTCAAGGGAATTAACTATACGTATCGCTTACGCCTTCAAACCTTGAATTTATCTCATGATCAGTCACCATCGCGCTGATGATGACACACTTCTCTATATTTATTGCAAGGGTTTCTTAGGGTTTCCCATACCTAACTCCCTTATCACTTCTCAACTTTATTTCCTTTATATCCCTTTATACTCCTACCCTTTTCAGTCTTTTATTTTCATTTCCATTACAACCACAACATAAGCATTAATTTCAAACATATCGTCATTCTAGATTCGTGTCCTCAGAACGAATCTTGACAACTTTTACAACTTAGATTCATAATTTATCATACTCGTCTGCCTTTGTTCTGGCTCTAAAGCTTTTACACTATCTCCATAACCTTGGGAATTACTTTCCCGAAAACAATTGACTAAACTTTAATCAGTTTATTATAATCTCTGGCTCCATGCCTTTCTTGGTCTTTCACCAGCGGGTGGTCTCTCCCTTAGGAGGGTAAGTGACAAAAACAGTCTTTTGTGATTCGTCAATCATTTAGAATCTCCAATAATTCCTATATTTCCTTTAGCCAGGCTCTTGCCTCGGCTGGGTCAGCTTGTTCCATGGAACTCTGAGAGCTTAGCGACTTAAAGGTCCTGAAAGAATTTCTCACCGCACTGTCTCCTCAGGGTGGTGGTTGGGGATAATAGTCTAAGTTCTTTTTAGACAGGTCCATGAATTTCCGTATAGGAGTACCGTCTTGGGTCTCCTTTCCTTACTCGACTTTCTGTTTCCTTAGTATAAAATGTTTCATCCTACTCCCCATAATTGGGGTCATCTTTTAATTTAAAATCCTTATTTTCCACTCCATTATGTCATGGGTTCCTTCTATCTTGATGGTGACCTCCCTGACTATCACGTTCAGGGTTTACTCTAAATCTTATTCCTCAAACTATGGCTCTCATCTAAGTTCTCATCCTTACGCTCTTGAACTTTCGGAACCCAAATTCTATAGGAATACCTCATTATTCCCTTATCATCTTTCTCGATATTAATCTTTTATCTAATTGTTGGCTCCCTGCCTTCATTCATAACTTTTTCTGGCACAATATGATCTTTTCCAATAATTCGGGCTGTATTGCAATCTCAAACAGCTTTTCGGTACCGGCTCCGGTTACCCTCACTACTATTTCCATTTTCTCAAAATCTCTTATAAACTCTCCAAAAGACATCATCATCTTGAGTCTCTCCTTTTTACTAAGGGCATCAGCCACCATATTGGCTTTCCCCGCATGATAAAGAATCTCTCAATCATTATTCTTGATTAGCTCTAACTGCCTCCTCTGGCATATGTTGAGCTCTTTCTACGTGAAAATGTACTAGAGCACTTATGGCTTAGGTAATTCTCGCACTTCTCTCCATACAAGTAGTGCCTCCAATCTTTAGGGTAAAACTATTGCCACGAGCCTAAGCTCATGGGCGGGGATATTGAATTTCATATTACCTTAATTGTCTTGACGCAGACGCGATTATCTTGCTGTGCTAAGAAGCACCCTAATTCCTTATGCGAAGCGTCACTTACAAATCACAAAATCTCCTTTTTCCATCCGGCAATGCCAGCATAGGGGCCATCACCAACCTCGGCTTCAGTTCTTGAAAGCTGTTCTCGCATTTCTCTGTCCATTCGAACTTCTCAGTCTTACGAGTAAGCCGCGTTAAAGGGGCTACTATCTTTACAACTTGAACGAACCTCCGGTAGTGACCGGCCAATCCTACCTCTGGTAGTCGACCAAACCATGGTCATCAATTCATCAGTGGTCCTTTATCCAATCCTGTCAGGATCCTCCATGGGATCCTCCTCAATAACTATCCCTTCTAGGACAACATCCTCAACCGCTAAATCCTCAATATCAACATCATCCGGTCCTGCATTAGGACACTCTATCGGATCCACAATCCGATCTCCAATTAGTAATAAAATATCATCGTGATGTTGCTCCTCAACCTCAGGGTTCGGAGTCCCGCTACCATATACGATAACGAACTACGCTCCTATCACGATATTTATAAGGGTTCCCATAAGGGTTTTAACTGTCACTACTACGTTAGGTAGCCCGACTATGAACTTGGCAAGAGTTCTTATTATCTTAGTGAACTTATTATCTTAACGTCCCATCATCTCTGAGGTTTATAACGCTTAGCTCTGATACCATTTCTGTAACACCCCCAGATCCGGGGTCGGGGATCCGGGTCGTCACGGTCTTTCTTTCCACAATATCACTTCACTTAATTAATAATAAATAACCTTATGCTGTGACCCCACACTAACACACACCACAACCCGTTATAGTCTCAGAGATGAAATTTAAATAAGTACAAGTCTTTAAATCCACAATTTAAAAGTTATTACAACCCAAAATGATTACTTGATAAATTTACAGTTAATTGCCATTATCTGCCACAAGTTATAATTATACATAATTGATTCTCAAAAGTAGATGGTCTGATCTACAATAGATCTACCTCTGCAGCTATAGCAGCTACAACATCAACGGGAAGACGCGGGACGCTTCCCACGCGCTTGCGCTGGGTCTGCTGGAGTCTGGCCATCTTTCCTAACTGTTGTTGTGTGATGAAGAAATAAAGCAAGGGTGAGCAGCAAGCCCACCAAAATAATATGTATAATGATTTACAATATATGAGCCTACTCATAATACTCATGAAAGTCTTGGTCAAAAGAAATGAACCAAGTTTGATATCTTAATGCGATGAAGTCGCAAAATATTCAGTATATATACATATATACTTTTCAAAATATTGGAAGTCCTCTTCCATGCATAATATACACAAAATCCCAGTGTATAACTGTATATATAAAAAAAATATCGTTGCAAGGTGATCTCATACATCTAACCTTGTCTCAACGTTTTTCTGAAAATCTTTGTCATTCATAAGACAATTATTAACTAGATATAAGTTTAAAAGATGAGGTTACCAAATACCCCAATATACTTATATCTTTCCCAATACTACTTGAACTACCACCGCTCCAGTTATAATCAGTTTCAAAAGTTCATCACATAGATGAGACTACAAGACAAGATTTGAATAGATTCAATCTTTGAAATATTATTGAATGAAAAAGTTATGAGATACTTTATTTAGTCCCGATATATATATCCACATATATATATCTCTAAAACATTTCCTGGAACCTCTGTTATGTAAAGTATGAACAGAGTTGCAATATCCAATGAATTTGGAAGGAAAAGAAAACCTTTGGCATAAACCAGATATCTTGCTGATCAGGCAAAGATACCCATTAGTAACCTTTTCTACTAGTAGATGGACGAATTCCCCACTGGTCATCACCCTGGTCATAATTAGGACCTTATGCTGGACTGCCACTCAGCCACTTATGCATTTGATGGACTCCCACTGAGCCACTTACACTATCATGGACGCCCACTGAGCCCATGTTGCTTATGCCGACTCAATAGATGGACTTACTTCCCGAACGTTGGGTAAGTAATCAATTCATTTACCAAAACTGCAACCTTGTTGCGAATATAAAATACACCACAGAGCCGGATTCCCCAGGTTTTGAACGAGTATTTAAATCCCCTTTAAAAGGAAGATCTTAAATATAAAAATGAGTTTTGGGATCCGCTCTAACTTTTAAAAATCATTTTGAAGACTCGAAAACACTTTAAAGAGTGTTTGGAGTAAAGCTGATTTAATGAAGTAAATCAGTCCTCAGAATATTTAGAAAATGACTGAATATTATTATTTAAATAATATTCCCATAAAGAATAATCTTTTATAAAAATAATTGAAGTAGAAGTTTTAAAACTTATACTTGAAACGAGTATTAAATAACCAAAGATATACTTATATGAAAGTATTATCTTTATTTGAATAATCGAAAATAAGTTTGATTATTAACACCTTATTCTTTAATAAAATAAAGAATATATTTCAGCAAATAATCGGAGTCATAGATCCTCAAATGAATATTCAAATAATATTCATTAAATAATATAAACTGAGTCATAAGCCTTCGAATGAATATTCAAATAATATTCAATAAATAATATAAAAGAGTCATAAGCCCTCGAATGAATATTCAAATAATATTCAGATAAATAAATAAAAGGAGTCATACGCCTTCGAATAATATTCAAAATAATATTCATTAATAAAGTAAAAGGAGTCATAAGTCCTCGAATGAATATTCAAAATAATATTCAATAATAAAATAAAGTTAAAGTTATCGAATAAACCTTATTCGATTAATAGTTTTAAAAACTATATCCATATATATATATATATATATAAATAAATATATATAATATACTCGGGAACATCGACTCCCGGTTTAGAAATATGTTCACCTTTTATCCCCTATACTAAGGGTATACGCAACTACTTGCTTATTTCTAGCATAGGTATTATGCAACTATAAGCATTGAAATCAACAGATAGATAACCAGATTACGAAACAGACATGCATATATACCATATTAGCATGCTCCAATATATCGCAAAATTTGCTAATAACAATCATGCAATATCACAAGATAATGCATATACATATATTTACATCACAGCAACAGTATAACGGGTAGAAAACTTGCCTGAGCGACTGGGGGTTACGAATGGCTCGGGACGAGTCTGGTAACCTATAAGCAACAAGTAAGTTGGAATTAAACCAAAGTCACTTGTAAATCTATACTTTAACTAACTTAGACTCTAACGCTCGTTTTGCGCTCACTGATTCGCTTAAGTCACTCGGTACCCTCGGCTCCACCATTTTTAATAATTTAACCTTTACGAGTTTTAAGGCGATTCCTTCGCGAGTGTCTTACCAACTGCCTAACACACTTACCATAAATGTTTCATACATTAATTAACCCTTTTTGGTCTTTAACCTATGTTTCAAAGTAAGGCGAGGGAAAAAGTTTCGTTCGCGAAACGCCGTTACTTGAAACGGTCGTTTCTCCTAAACCGTGCATCGGAATCGAACGTACTACATATCAAAACGAAGCTCGTAACATGAGCTATCTAAACATGGCAGTGGTCATAATCTAGAAGGGGGTCCTCGGGTCCTAATGTTATGCACAAAACAGTCTAAAGAAAATCGGACGTTACGACGGCTATGTTTACGCGATTACCAATATTTATACCACTCCAATTCTTTACCAATTCACTACAAACCACCCAACCATCATCAATACATCAAACACAACTTATATCAAGGCAAAGTCAGTCCATAATCTCAAGGTTTTCCAACTTATTCAACCGCAAACATGATCTACTAACCATAACTTAAGATTCATTAACCATTAACCAAGATTCATATCCAAAATCACCACAAATCCAACCAAACTATCTAACATACATGGATCTTGCTATACATACATGGATATTTCTATATATACATTAATCCATCCATGAACTCATCAAAACTCAAAGTTCAAACTATAAGTTAAAGGTGAAAGTTGTTTATACCTCCTTGAAGCTTCCTAACACAACCCAAGAGCTTTGAATGCCTAAAAGAACCTTGATCCTTGCTTGTATAACCTTAATCTTTCATAAAAATTCAAGAAAACTAAAGTTATTTCTTGAAGGTTACTATTCACCATCTTCTTCCTTGATTTATTGGAAGAGATTGTGAAGGAATTAGGAGCTTAAACTTATAGCATATCCATATCTATGTACAAGGAAGCTTAGATAATTACCTTGTGATTTAACAATGCTTGGAACTTGATTTTTGAAATTCTTGCCCTTGAAAAAGATGAAAAGCCGAGAGCAAGATGATGAGGATGAAATGATTTTGTGTTTTTTTGATTTGTTTGGCTTAGCTTGGTTGTTTTTTTGTTTTGTTTTTGGTTAATTACCTTAATAACCTTATATTTGTGTGGTTATAAACCAACCACACCTCCTCCTTCCCTATGTCATGCTTACATCACATTGCTATGTCATCCTCCCTTCCTTGTCCTCTTCTCATTGGTTGGGTGACATCACTTCCTCTAATCCCTTTGCTTAACTTCCTAATTGTTTGCCTAATGACCGCTGATCTGTTATACGGTTCGCTTAACTTTCGTTTTCGTTTATCGTTTGAGGGATCATACCCGGGATCTTATTACTTAGGTTCCCTTAACCTTTCTCAATATATTATATTCCTTTTATGATCCTCTCCTATAATCCTTTAATTTAAATCCTTTTTATCCTGTTACCTTATACTCAATTCTCTCCGTATCTAGTGGATTTCCGGGAAAAATCAAAGTGTTCGGATTTGGATTCTGACGATCTTTACATACACTTATATCCCATATAAAGTACTAATAAAATCTCAGAATATCCATATCAGAACCCCTACATAGTGTGGCCTGAAAAGTTTTCTCATTCAGCAAAAACACTATTCATAAGGGTTTCAAAAATTTTCCAAAAATTGGGGTTATTACAAACACCTTTAAATTCAACTAAACTACTTAACAATTAAGCTCGAATCATGCTTATCATTCAAATTACTACTCATCCATCGAAACCATCTCCAAACTTCAACATTCAAACTTATTACTAAAGGGTGTGAAGATTTATACCATTCTTGGAGGGTGGAAAGTTACTAGGGAGCCTCAAAGAACCTTGATATATCCTTATATAACCTTGATCTTGCAAATGAAATCAAGAAACACAAAGTTAAAATTTGAAAACACTATTCACCCTAATCTTTGGTGAATTAATTAGCTATGAATCCATTTGAATCAAGAGCTTAAAATCATACCCAAGCTAAGTTATGAAATGTAGAATCCATAAAACAAACCATGGAATTTATGCTTGAGTGGAGCTTGGACTTTGAATTTTTCTTCCTTGCTTTTTCCTTGAAAGCCGAGAGCAAAGATGAAGAATGGTGAAATAACTTTATGTTTTGGTGAAATGATTTGTTGGTTGGTTGATTTTGATTTGTTTTGTTTTGTTTTATTACCTTTTACCATGGTAACTTTTGTGTGGTTCTAAATCAACCAACAACACACTTGCTTTGGTCATGCTTATGTCACCATGTGATGTCATCCTCCCACCTTTGTCCTCTTCTTATTGGTTTGATGACATCATTCCCACTAATCTCTTTGATTAGCTTCTAATTACTTGGCTAATGACCGCTGATCTATTATACGGTTTGCTTAACTTTCGTTTTCGTTTATCGTTTGAGGGATCATACCCGGGATCTTATTACTTAGGTTTCCTTAACCTTTCTCAATACATTATATTCCTTTTATGATCCTCTCTTATAATCCTTGAATTTAAATCCTTTTAATCATGTTACCTTATACTCAATTCTTTCGGTATTTGGTGGATTTTCGGGAAAAATCAAAGTGTTCGGATTTGGATTCTGACGATCTTTACATACACTTATATACCACATAGAGTACTAATAATATCCCAGAAGATCAAGAAAAGAACCCCTACATAGTGTGGCATGAAAAGTCTTCTTATTCAGCATAACACTATTCATAAGGGTTTCAAAAATTCCAAAAATTGGGGTTATTACACTAAAATTCTTCTAGAGGAAGGAAGCAAGCCTACTATTGAGCAACAGAGAAGGCTAAATCCGATCATGAAAGAGGTTGTGAAGAAGGAAATTCTCAAGTGGCTAGATGCAGGAATTATCTATCCTATTTCTGACAGTTCATGGGTGAGCCCAGTTCAGTGTATGCCAAAGAAAGGTAGTATCACTGTGGTGGCGAATGAGAAGAATGAGCTCATTCTAATACGAACAATCACAGGGTGGAGAGTTTGCATGGATTATAGGAAGTTGAACAAGGCTACAAGGAAGGATCACTTCCCTCTTCCTTTCATTGATCAAATGCTTGATAGATTGGCTGAGCATGATTACTATTGTCTTCCGGATGGCTATTCTGGATATAATCAGATTTGTATCACTCCAGAAGATCAGTAGAAGACTATATTCACATGTCATTTCGGCACTTTTGCATTCCGAAGAGTTTCTTTTGGGCTATGTGGAGCGCCAGCCAATTTTCAGAGATATATGATGGTTATCTTCTCTGACATAATTGGGAATAACGTAGAAGTGTTGATGGACCATTTCTCGGTCTTTGGAACTTCTTACGACGAATGCTTGCATAATCTGGGTTTAGTATTGAAAAGGTGCGTTGAGACCAACTTGGTTCTTAATTGGGCTATGGTGCGCCAAGGCATCATTCTTGGGCACAAGGTAAGGTGGGGGTGATCGAAAATCTTCCCCCACCCATATCTGTTAAAGGAATTCGCAGTTTTCTTGGTCATGCGGGTTTCTATAGGCATTTCATCAAGGACTTCTCGAAGATTTCAAAGCCTTTGTGAAATTTGCTATAGAAAGACGTTCCTTTCAAGTTTGATGACGAGTGCCTTGCTGCTTTTGGGACATTGAAGGAGAGTTTGATTACGACACCTATCATAACTGCACCTGATTGGTCTGAACTATTTGAAATGATGTGCGATGTAAGCGACTATGCAGTTGGAGCAGTTCTTGGGCAACACAAGAACAACATATTATATGTAGTCTACTATGCTAATAAGACTCTTAATGGTGCTCAACTAAATTACACCACTACTGAGAAAGAACTTTTGGCTATCGTCTATTGTTTTGAGAAATTTCGATCATATCTCTTTGGGACAAAGATGACAGTTTTCACTGATCACGCAGCAATTTGATATCTCGTCTCGAAGAAGGACTCGAAGCCAAGGTTGATTTGATGGGTTCTTTTACTTCAGGAGTTTGAGTTAGAGATCAAGGACAAAAAGGGGACTAAGAATCAAGTCATTGATCATCTCTTGCATTTAGAGGATCCAATTGCTACTTCACAAGATAAGTCTTTGATTAATGAGTCTTTTCCCGATGAGCAGTTATTTGGAGTGCAAGCAGAAGAACTGTGGTTTGCAGATATTGTGAACTACCTTATGAGTAACGTCATGCCTCCAGAGTTGACTCCAGCTCAAAGGAAGAAATTTCTACATGAAGTGAAGTGGTATATGTGGGATGAGCCATTTCTTTTTCACCAAGGAGCTGACCAAATCATCAGGACATGTATTCCTTACAGCAAAATGGGGGGATCTTGCGAGATTGCCACTCAACAGCTTATGGAAGACATTATGGTGGAGAAAAGACAGCATCTCATATTCTTCAAGCAGGTTTCTTTTTGCCAACTTTGTTTAAAGATGCTCATTAGTTTTTTTTTAAATGTGATCGATGTCAACGAGTGGGGAATATGTCCAAAAAGGATGAGATGCCTCTTAATGTGCTTCTCGAGGTCGAAGTCTTCGATGTTTGGGGAATTGACTTCATGGGGCCATTTGTCTCATCTTGTAACAATCAGTATATCTTGTTGGTGGTTGATTATGTGTCGAAATGGGTGGAAGTTAAGGCGTTGCCAATGAACGATGCTAAGGTAGTGCTTAATTTTCTTCACAAGCAGATATTCACAAGATTTGGAACTCCAAGGGTCATAATTAGTGATGAGGGGTCGCATTTTTGTAACCGCAAGTTCACTGCTATGATGCAAAGGTATAATGTGAATCATCACATTGCTACGGCTTACCATCCTCAGACAAATGGTCAAGTCGAGGTATCTAACAGAGAGATCAAGCGCATTCTACAGAAGGTTGTGTGTCCATCGAGAAAAGATTGGTCTTTGAAGCTTGATGAAGCTGTTTGGGCTTATAGAACAGCATATATGACTCTGCTAGGGATGTCACCGTATCAGTTTGTTTATGGTAAGGGGTGTCATTTACCGGTGGAGCTAGAGCATAAGGCATATTGGGCTTTGAAGAAGTTGAATCTGGATTTGGATGCAGCTGGAAAGAAGAGGATGCTTCAATTGAATGAGCTCGATGAGTTTCGACTTCAAGCTTATGAGAACAACAAAATGTACAAGGAGAAAGTCAAGAGATGGCACGATCGTGGTCTAGTGCTCAAATCATTTGTGTCGGGGAAACAAGTTCTTTTGTTCAACTGTCGTCTTCGTCTTTTTCCTGGAAAGTTGAAGTCAAGATGGTCAGGGCCGTTTATTGTCAAAACTGTGTTTCCACATGAAACGGTGGAGATTTTTGAGAATGATCTGGGCCAAGCATTCAAGGTTAATGGTCAGAGGTTGAAGCATTACTATGGTGACACGGCAAACCGTGAGGTGGTTAGTGCCGTTTTATTTTCTGTTTGATCTCAATTTCTACGTCAAGCTAACGATGTAAAGTAATCGCTTCTTGGGAGGTAACCCAAGTTTGTTGTACATTAGTAAGTAGAGGAAGCAAGAAAAGAGAAAATCACAAAAAAGAAAAAAAAGAAAAAAATTCAGGGCTCACTTCAGAAGCTTGGCGCGCCCGCACTGTCCTAGCACGCGGCAGCACTGATTTCACAGAAATACGGCGTGCCTGCGCTGTAACAGCGCGAGGCCGCACCGGTTTGGCAGAAGTAGCGCGCGCCCGCGCTGTCTCAACACGTGGTCGCGCCGTGTTCCGACTCAGGAAAAAAAATAAAAGGCAGTTAAGGGGGGAAAACGGGAATTTTGTTCCAAAATCAATTCCCAACCGAATTTTACTCCCCCACATCCCATAATTCCCTCTCTAAATCAAACCCATTACTCCCATTATTCCCATAATCAAATCCCACTTCTATTACATATATAATTCTCTTTTTACCACCTATATATACATACACCTCATACACAAACTTCTTCACCAATTCATAAATTCTCAAACACAAGTCTTATTCTCTCTACTCACTTCCAATGGCACCCAAGAGACAAAGAACACAAGTCGACAGCAGCACCACCTATTCATCAAGTGTGGGTGGTGTAAGGCCAAGCTTCTCTACTCCCGAGGCTGAAGCGGAGTATACTAGGCATTGATTGAAGATAGACAGTGTTCGAAGCATAGGAATCTGAAGAAGTGAAGACAGGGTATAAACAGATGTTAATGAAGACGTTGTCTAAAGTACCATAAAGGATTACAGTGAAAGTGCAGTTATTTATTGACAGTCAGTGTCTGAAGCAATAAAGTCGAGGTAAGCTTAACAATGTAATCAAGGCTATAATACGAAGACCTGAATCGGGATTAGTCGCCTGTGAACTAGACTAGTTGCACTACTCGTCAATAGCTCGTGAAAGGAATCTGGGTATTATTTTTAGAAGAATTGTTAAGCTGAGGAACGTACTTGGATTGAACGTTTATCTGTTAAAGTATGAGAAGAGGTGTGCAGGGTATACAGCTAAACAACTCAGGGGACTGGCGTAGCTCAAAGTTTAATTGGTAAATTAAATAAATTTATTTAGTGAACTTTAATATAATTTATTTAATAAACTTAAAATGATTTATCTTATAAACTTTAAATAAGTTTATTTTATAAATCTAAATTAGTTTATTTATATAAGTTATATTTAAGTTTATTTTATAAATTAATTTAGCTATAATTTAAACTTAAAAAGAAAAAGAAAAAAAATGAAAACGAAAACGAAAACGAAAACGAAAAAAGGACAAAAAGAAAAAGGAAAAACAAAAAGAAAATAAAAATAAAAAGGAAAAATAAAAAGTGAAAAACAAAACAAAAAAAGAAAGGAATAAAAGAAAAAGGAAATCACAGGGAGATTTTGTTAAATACTTGTTTTAGTACTTCCTGGTCGCCACAGGCTAACTCCCTCCCCCTGTCACCACAGAGCAGCTGCAAAATAAACTAAGGCAAAATGAATTACCTTGGTTGCCGTATAGTGTGAAGTAAACCTCATGTATCCCTTGATCGCCTTAGAGGAGTTATAGTTGATCGCCACTGAATTCTCAGCCACACAATTTTATTGGAATAATTTCTGTTCATCTTCTCTCCCAAGAGAGTAGTGAAATGGTAGCAAAGACTTACAGAGAAGCTCAAGCTATTTGTATATCCGTTTAAGTTCTCACCGGAGTAACGTTATAATGCCCGATATAATTCTTGTATATTCTTATGGGCATTATAATCGTTACCCAGTAATTAAATCCTTGGACAAACAAAAGCTAGATCATTGTATAGGATTTGATTTGTAATCTTTGTAGAAGCTAGGAACTTTATTATTCTTAGATTGTATCCGGTTAATTTATTTACCGGAGTGTAGCAACGCCCTCGAGGATTTATATACGAATATATACTTCCCAGAATATCTTGTGTTCCTCATTTTATATTCCCAAACACTATTCTCCTCAAGAACACGGAACCACTAATCGAGCACTAAATCTTATATCCGCTAAAGATTCGAAAGAATTTTTAATTTATTAATTATCGTATTCAACCCCCCCCCCCCTTCTACGATAATTTGGGACCTAACAGGGGATGGTGATTTATCAGGGGATTCTGAAGTTCTTGAGGGGGAGTACTACGGGGTATATTCCGTATGCGTCCATGGTGACGAAGTTGTGTGTGGCAGTTGGTGTTCATTGGCCCGCACACGAGCAGTTGCAGATCTCGAGTGCTCCTATTGACAGCACTACTTTGGCTACGATGCAAGAATAGGATAAAGGCAAGCCCGATATGAAGGGGCTTGGTTATACTTTTGACCACCTACCAGGTGGGAGGCCAGCTGTTGGGGCCACTCAGGCGAGCAGGACTGCATGGAGATCTCAGCTAGGAGATGAGGCTGGGCCATCGCAGCAGACATATGAGGAGGAGGAAGGAGCTGATATGGGAGTTGGTATGAGCATGACGTAGTACAGGCGTCTGGCTAGGAGGATGGATGTGATGCATGACATCCACAGCAGGTTCGTACATGATCTCACCCAAGCATTGGAGATAACTTTTAGAGCCACCGGTGTTGATATCCAGTGGCCAGTTTTTGGTGAGAATTCCGTGTATCCACCTCTGGACACACCTGACACTCCACCCATTGAGGGTGAGGAGCCTAATTCTTATTAGGAATGCCTGAATTCCTTACTATTACCTACACTGAGGATAGTGAATATTTTAAGTTTGGGGGTAGTAGTTGAAGGAATATGTTTTGAGTGAGTCTCATATAGTTGCATATTCATGATAGTTTTTAGTTCATATAGTTGCATATTTTTCCATATAGTTTTTTCATATAGTTGCATATTTTGCCATATATAGTTTTTTTTATAGTTTTATGTTAGTTTGTTCATATAGTTTATACATTTGCATTATAACATGATCCCTTAGATAATTTTTACAGTTGACTTGTGATATTGATGCTAGTGTAGTGATGTCATGTTTAGAGATGTTAAGTCGTATTAAGTTGATTTGCATGCTAAAGACAATTGTATTTCACTAAGTCTTATAGGTTGCTTAAGTGCTAGATCATGATCATGGTTTGCTTATTTGGTGAGGTTTAATTGCTTGTTTATATTTAAAATTTAGGATATTCTCTTAATAATAAATTAACATGGATTTTTAGAAATTGGAGAAAATTGGATTTCATTGCTAGTTGTGTGGCTATGTGTCAAATGGCTAGTAACCGGCTCATATTTATATGAGTAGTCTAGGGTTGAGTGAGATGGAGCGAAACACACTCGTTCAGAAATTTAAAAAGAAAAGAAAAGAAAAAAAATAGAAAAAAAGGAAAAAAAAAAGAGAATAAGTGTTATGTATAATTGATCACGAGTGGGCTCTTTATTACTCGAGTTATTAAGTTCTTAGGGGACTTTGTGCCTAGTGACCTAAGGCTTTTATAGTCTGGGATCCGCTAACCTAACGCTCGCTATATGGGTACTATTGTATAAGTCTTTTATGGACCTCACTCATTGCACGATCAAATAAGCATATATGTGTTGTTTTGTTCTGAATAAAAGCATGAATCCATATAAAACTCCAATATAAGGATTGAAGTGTTAAAGGTTATTTTGAGTCTAGCTTCTTATTTTATTTATAACCTTGCGATTACCTTGATGAGTAGTAAGTCATGATTATTGATCTAGTTGCGATAGTATATTTGTAAGCATATGCACACACGCACGTCTCTAGTTTGTAAGTTGATTTATATGATTTAATTGATCTTTATGCGAGTAACTGCATTTGTTGATATGTTGTTTGTTGAGTGGTTGAGTTATTCTATTGGGATTGTTGCATTCATATAGTTGCATTCATGCATTTTTGTTTCTTGTTCTTTGAGTCTTTGTATGCTTGAGGACAAGCATCGATTCAAGTTTGGGGGTATGTTGAGTGGAATTTATGACACTTTATTATGCTCTAATAAGCTTTGAATTGATGCATTTGTACTCAAGTTGTTAAATATTTTAATGTGTTTTCTAGTATTTTTGCATTTCAGGCATTATCTAGGTAATCAGATCATTGTTTTGGTGCTAATTTGGTGTCAAGGTGGTGTTAGAATAAAAGCTCGTGGAAAGCCGGCTCGAAGCAACAAGGAGAAATATGAAATCTGAGTTTTACTAAGAAGGATGGCTCGCCCGCGCTGCAATACCGCGCGCCCGTGCCAAGATTCCAGAATGACAGTGTGCCCGCTCTGTGATAGCGCGCGGCCACGCCGATGTGTCACGCCCCAAACTTAACAAAAGACACTATACGATATTACAATAGTTAACAAAAGGAAATAAATACATCCGAATCAAAGATCTTACAGTTTAGGGTTTGGAACAGCCCAACACTATTAACTATTACAACCTGATTTTAATATCGAGTCCTCACACAAAACGGTCACTAATCTACCTGAGCTCGAACATATGAATCGGCATCACAAGTCTTACGCGTTGTCTTCTTGAATCTAACCATATCTGCTAGCTGTAATATCAGGGTAAAGCAAGTAGTGAGCCAAATGTTCAACAAGTGCTATAATATACATAAACAAGAATAAAAGAATAACAATGGAAATGAAAGATTCAACAATATAGTATCAAGAGATAAACTTTCAGGGTGATGGCATCTTTTTCTTATAATAAAACAATTCAAAACCATTTCTTTATCAAAAACCATTTTATGACGCTACGGATTCCAATCGGTTATCAGCCGCGAAGTAATCCCGAACCTCGCTGGGTTCTGAACCATTAATGGGATCCCTTGGAAACTTTTAAGCATATAAGTTAAGAGAGGAAAGGACTTGCGTCTCAGTCCAAATCCACTATTTCAAGAAAATATTCATCCCCCTTTGGGATTGAAAATACACTTTTAACTTTTCATTTTAAAAACTGATGCCAAGTGACGGTTAATTTCTTAAATAGTGATCATCTTTATCAAGGGTTCTAGATCAATTTTGAAGCACGCGGAATAGGTTCAATAAAATTTAAGGTCGTGATCAACTAGAGTGCTACCTTATCAATGGAAATTGCAAAGTTTCTATTCACAAGGGATTGGGTAATGGGGTTTAACAGGGTTATTGAATGGTATAAAGGAACTAAGTCAAAGTAGGTTCAATGTAGTGGTTCCAGATAAAATATAGGTATTTAAAATATAAAGAAGGTGAACATCAGTTCAAAGCATAACAGAGTATCATGGTTTAAGGATAAGAATAGAGTTATCAAGCATATATGAACAATCTTTGAGGAATAACTGACTTTTAGGTGTCAAGATAAGGTTACTAAGTATGACTTATACAGGGTTCAGCATCACAATTACTTTGGTATACTAGCATGGTATGACTTTTGAATTACTTGCATGGCAATCTCTAAGCAAAGTTAAACTACTTGCAATAGATACTTGAGGGTGCATGGCATTTGCATATAATACGAAAGGTAGATTTGAAACCACTTGGATCATGTATACATATATATCAAGGTGAGTTCGAATACTCACATCATATATAAAAGCTGGGCTAACACACACTTGCAGTGTAAACAAAAAGGTAGGTTGAAACACTTGTCTTGAGAAAGGCTTGACTTAACTGGCAGGTGGGAGCAACTGGGGGCTTTACTCGACTTTAATGGAAAGTTTACCATCGTCTCGTGAGCCTACATAAAATAATAATAACCTCATTAAAATATGTTCTCACCAACTCAACATAATTATAAACCGAAATTAACCATTTTGGCACTTAGGCCTATATACACATATATGCTTGCAATTATCTTATAAGCATAATAGTTCACATAGCCACATATGCTCACATAACACATTTAAGTACATAATAATATATCAACACACTATATTGCATCACTAAGCTTGGATGATCTCACTCCACTTACTCAAGTCACTTAGTTATGCTAAACTAGCCAAAACTCTTAATATTGACCTCATAACTCGAAGTGCCTTTTCTAAACCATCAAGTTCTTATTGATCCTGACTTAGGAATTAGATTCTAATGACCTTATGCTATCTTAAAACTATGGTGATCAACCTAGGCCTCACTCGTAAATGCTCTAAAACTAAATGTGAAGTGAATGTGCTCATTATAGTGATTTCAGGATGACACCAATGGGTTTTTGAGTACAATTAACACCCTTACACTTCAAGTTTACCTCCCAAAATTTTACACTAGACTCTTCTAATCATAAGGCAACTCCAAAACTCGGTGGGGCTCAAGGGCCTAGCTTGGGCCTCCCTAGGCCTAAGCTTAAAGTCCATGGTTCCCTTGTTTTCTAGACAGAAAAGTGTCCTATTTTGCCCTAACTTGTGACACATGATTCTAACTCAATTCCTATGAACTATAGCTGGAAATATACCTCTGACACTCCCTCTAACTAAGGCCAACCAAGGCCTAGTGAGATCCTACCCATGACATGGTCAAAACTCCTCATTTCTAAGTTGTAGCAAAACCGTCCCCTGCTGGACAGATTTGGTGTTTTCACTCGTGCACCTAACCAAACAACCTACAAACCTCTAACAAACACCTGAAATCTAAAGTATACCCCTTTTACTAGCTTCTGGTGACTTGGGCCTCAAAGTTCATTACAATGACATGGTCAAATCTCACTCTAAACCTCATGATACAAATTGAAAATCTGCAGAATCTATTGTACCCCTTTCCACCATGTTTCCCACTTGACAAACCAAACCAAACATCAACCAAAACCCAAACTAATCATCAACCAAGTAAACCTACTGAACTAACACTTCTACACACAATGTTGACTTAGTGGAGATCATTCTTACTTAAGGTGCAATATAGCAAAACAAGAGTTAACACAATACACTAATTACTCATACTTTGAAAATAACAACTTAAATCCTTCATATATATACGAATTAAAATCACATAACAAGGAGCACAAATCATAATTAATATCTTAACTCGACTGAAATTAGAGATTATTAACAAAAATAAATCCAAATGATCAAGAACTTTCGAAAATCATGAGTTGGACCTATGCATGCATGCTTTCGAACTTACAAGCCAAAAACAATATGGTTTCCATATAAATTTTATCATAGCATCAACATGCAAGCCTAGCATTAACCATAACTATATGATCACTTAGCATGCAAAGAGTTTTATCAAGTTTTTATTTCCAAAACCAAGCTATTATCACATAAACACACAAAAATCAACAAAGCAACAAAAACACCATCCATTCGGCTCCTAACAAGTTATGGCCGAATGGATTAGGGTGAAAACAACATTTGCATAAGTGTGACACACTCATTTCTAGCCATTCTCAACCCTATGATAATATACCTCATGGTGAAAACCTTAAATTCGCAAGAATCAAGGGTGTACACTTTGAGTTTAATAAAACTCTACCATGCAAGACTAAAATATAGACTTTTCACCCTAAACGCTTTGGATTATTAAAGAACAAGATATGGGGAGTAAGATTAATTAAATGGAAGATGGATGTTTGAATTAAAAATGAAGCAAAAGAATGGGGAGGGGGCTTCGGCTGAGAGTGAAGGCCGAGAGAGAGAGAGAGAGGGCCGAGAGAGGGTGAGGGAGAAGAGAGGTGAGGGTGGAGTGGAGTGAAGTGAGTGTGATTATGATAACTTGTACTTGATTTTTATGGTTTTAATTTGATTAGAAAGTGAGTGGAAGCGAGAATTGACATGAGTAACCCTCAAGCAAGCTTGTGTTATTTTGCATGCAAGGATAAGGTACTAATTTGGCTAGTAAAGTAGTAGTTAGTGGTGTTGGAATTTCCAAGTTTGCCCTTAACTTGTATTGGGATCAAAATGCATGCATGGGCAACTAAGTAAATTGCAAATTAAAATTCAACTAATTTATGTAAAACATTTTATATAAATATAAATGCACTTCCATAAATCACAAAATATATATCATAAAATAGTTTATGATTTTAGAAATTTAATGATATAAGATTTGAAAATTTGTTGTTAAAAGATTTTTAAAATCGATTTTTCATATAAAATGAATTACTTTTGATTATAATTTAAAAATACTAAATAATAAGATTCTCCTTTTAAAAATTTTATATATATACTAATACATTAAACACTTAATTTATAGGCACTCAACACAATAATCGCCCACATTTATAATTCCACACAATTTAAATCTCAATTATAAACACACAATTATATATATAAGATTTAGAAATACCGGTCGTAACATCATCTCCCCCTTAAAGGATTCTGTCCTCAGAATCTAGGAGAATAAGTAAGGATACCAGCTACGCATATTCAACTCTCGTTCCCACGTTGACTCTTCAACCTTGGGATTTCTCCAAAGTACTCTTACCAACTTGACCAACTTATTTCTAAGACTCTTCTCTTGCCAGTCGAGTATTTTGACAGGTTGGTCCACAAATGACAGGTCTGCCTGAATCTCTATAGGTTTATACTCTATCACATGGTTGGCATCAGGATTATACTTTTTAAGCAATGACACATGAAACACATTATGCACATGCTGATACTGAGGCTGCTAAGCTAATTCATAGGCCACCTTTCCCACTTGACTCAAAACTTCAAAAGGACCAATATATCTAGGTGCTAACTTCCCTTTCTTGCCAAATCTAGACAATCCTTTCCTCGGTGATACTTTCAGCAATACAACTTCACCTACATAGAATCTGATATCCTTACTTCACCTACTTGGAATCAGATATCCTTACGTGCCCGGTCTACATAATTTCTTTGCCTATCTTGAGCAAAAAGTAATCTCTTCTGAATCAATTTGACTATCTCATGCATTTGTTGCACCAATTCTGGGCTTAGAATATTTCCTTCTCCGACTTCATCCCAACTGGTTGGTGATCTACACTTCCGTCCATATAAAGCTTCGTATGGTGGCATGCCAATACTGGTGTGATAGCTGTTGTTATAGGAGAATTCTACCAATGGTAGGTGGTCGTCCCATCTTCCTGCAAAATCAATCGCACAACTACGTAACATGTCTTCAATTGTTTGAATTGTCCGTTCGCTTTGACCATCAGTCTGCGGACGATATGCCGTACTCATGTTTAACTTTGTGCCAAGACTTTCTTGAAATTTCTTCTAGAATCTCGAGTTAAATCATGGATCTCTATCTGAAACTATCGATACAGGCATGCCATGTCATAATACAATTTCATGCACATATAGATGGACCAATCTGTCCAATGAAGACTTCTCATTAATTGGAAGAAAATGTGTCGACTTCATAAGGCGATCAACTATAACCCATATAGTGTCATCTCTGGATTTCGTTCGTGGTAATCCTACTATAAAGTCCATGATAGTGTTTTCCCACTTCCATTCTGGAATCTTTAAAGGCTGAATTAATCCACTTGGTCTTTGATGTTCTGCCTTCAGTTTCTGACAAGTATAGCACTTCGCAACCCATTCTGCTACTTCTCGCTTCATATTTGGCCACCAAAAGTTCTGTTTGAAGTCCTGGTACATCTTGGTGGTTCCCGAATGGATTAAAAATCTAGAGTTATGAGCTTCTTGCAATATCTCATTCTTCAATTTAGTCACATGAGGAATTCAAATTCTTGAGGAAAACCTTAATATACCTTGTTCATTCCTTTAAGTACAAATCTCTTCTCCGGTCAGCTGATTATTCTCCTATTTCATCACTTCTTCCTGACATTTTTTTATCTTTTCCAACAATGTTCGCTGAAAAGTCATAGTATGACAAATCTCTTCAACTTTTCCGAAATCACAAAGTTCTAATTCAAATCTCTTAATTTCTTCAGAGAATTCCTTTGGTATTGCTACCATATTCAACCTCTCCTTTCTACTCAAAGCATCAGCTACCACGTTCGCTTTTCCCTGATGATAATTTATCGAGCAATCATAGTCCTTAATCAATTCCAACCATATCTTTTGCCTCATGTTGAGCTCCTTCTGAGTGAAAATATACTTCAAACTCTTGTGATCCGTGTAGATCTCACACCTTTCTCCGTAAAGGTAATGTCTCCAAATCTTAAGTGTAAATACTATAGCTGCTAATTCCAAGTCATGTGTAGGATACTTCAATTCATGTGGTTTTAGTTGTCTTGACACATACGCAATCACCTTGCTGTGTTGCATTAGCACACAACCCAGACCTTTATATGAGGTATCACTGAAAATCACAAAGTCTCCTTGATTTTTTAGTAATACTAACACCGGAGCTGTAACCAACCTCTGCTTCAATTCTTGAAAACTATCTTCACATTCTGCATTCCATTCAATTTTCTGATTCTTCCTAGTCAACTTAGTCAATGGCGTGGTGATTTTCGAGAAATCCTTAACAAAACTTCTATAATATCCCGCCAATCCTAAAAAACTTCGCACTTCTGTAGGTGTCTTTGGTCTCTCCCAAATTATAATTGCCTCAATCTTTGCCGGATCCACTTTGACTCCTTCACTTCCAATAACATGTCCCAAAAATTGAACTTCTTTTAACAAGAACTCACACTTAGAAAACTTGGCATACAACTTCTCTTGTTGGAGTATCTCCAATGCTATCCATAGATGCTGCATGTGTTCTTCTTCTGACTTTGAATATTTAAGAATATCATCAATGAATACCACTACAAACTTTTCCAATACTTTTTAAATACCCGGTTCATCAAACCCATAAATGTTGCAGGAGCATTAGTCAACCCAAAAGGCATTACTAAGAATTCATAATGTCCGTATCTTTTCCTGAATGCTATCTTCGGGATGTCATCTGCTTTGATCTTCAATTGATGGTATCCTGATCTTAAATCAGTCTTGGAAAAGCACGTATCTCCTTTCAGCTGATCAAATAAATCATCTATCCTTGGTAGCAGGTAACGGTTCTTAATCGTCATCTTATTCAACTCCTGATGGTCTATACATAACCTCATGCTTCCATCCTTCTTCTTTACAAACAGAACAGGTGCTCCCCATGGTGACGTACTTGGTTGTATCACTCCTTTGTCCAACAATTCCTGTAGCTGGTTCGCCAACTCTTTCATTTCTGTTAGTGCCATTCTATATGGTGCCTTCGAAACTGGTTCCGTGCCTGGAGCAAGGTTGATCTCAAACTCAATTTGTCGATCGGGTGGTAAACCTAGTAGTTCATTTAGAAACACATCTGGAAATTCGCTGACTACGGGAATATCTTCCATGATGAGGCTCTCTCTTTTTGAATCTACTACATAGGCTAGGAACGATTCGCAACCTTTCCTAAGCAATTTCTTAGCCTGGACGATTCTAAAAAATAGTTGCTCTTGCCTCTGACCCTTAAATACTATTTTATCTCCATTCTCCATCTTTAAATACACTTTCTTGGATTTACAATTTATCTTAGTGTTATTCTCTCCTAACCAATACATGCTTAAGATTATGTCAAACTCCCCTAACTTGAAAAGTATCAAGTCTGCTAAAAATTTATGTCCCAAAATATCAATCTCACACTTAGGACATAATTGACTCACAGGAATCTTCTCTTGATTCGCAATTACTCCATCTATTACATCATTCAAAGTCATTTTATCACATTTAAGTTTATCAACAAAAGTTTCTGATATAAAAGATTTAGTAGCTCCAGAATCAATCAATACCTTAGCTTCAACATTATTCTTTAAAAATGTACCTGCTATCACCTCAGAATTTTGAACAGCGTCCTTCATCTTTAAATCAAATGTCCTTGATGTTGCTTGCGGAGTTGCTGTAGATGGTGGAGGTAATGCCAATACCTCAGCTGGCATGCTTGCACTAGTACTTGCCACGTTCATCAAAGCCTTGACTGGTCCAGTTGACTTGCATTCCATAGCTATGTGTCCAGTCTTTCCACACTTATAGCATGTAACTTCCGGCTTCGGTATCTTACACTCATTAGCTAAGTGCCCCCTCTGGTTGCATCTGTAGCATGTCATGTTCAGCTTATTACACACTCCTGGATGTCTTTTTCCACAATGCTTGCATTTTGGTCTCTGAAATCTATTTTCTCCAACTTGTCCTTGGCTTGGCTGGTTGTTCCCCTTAGGATTTTGTCTCTTATTCAAATTTCCCTTCTTCTGAAAATTTCCACCCTTGTGGAATCGAATCCTTTTCACACTCCTATCTTGTGAGCTTCCGACTTCAGACTTCTCTCCATAAAATAGAACATTTCTCTTCTTGTTATCCTTTTCTTTCCTTGACTGTATCCCATTACTCTCAATCAGAGCAGCTTTCTGTACTACTCCAGCATAAGTTTCAAGCTCGAACATAGCCTCTCTATCTCTGATTCAAGTCTCTAATCCTTGTTGGTATCTCTTTGTTTTCTCTTCCTCAGTGTTGGTATATTTCGTCACAAACCTTGACAGCTCCGTAAACTTCTTCTCGTACTCCAATACAGACATACTTCCTTGCTTCAATTCAAGAAATTTAAGCTCCATCGGATTCTGCATGTACTTAGGGTAATATTTTTCCTGGAATAGCCTCTTAAACCTTTCCCAAGAAACCGGATGATTTGCTTCCATATCTCTCACTGAATCCCACCAATAGATAATTTCCCCTTTCAGAAAATATGTAGCATATGGCGTCTTCTAATCTTCTACTAACTGAACCAATTTAAAAGCTCTTTCCATTTCCCTAATCCATGTGTTAGCTATTACCAGATCAGTGGTATCATGAAATACAGGTGGATTCACATTTTGAAAAGCTTTCAAAGTGACAATTTGTCGAGGTGGTACTGGTGGATCAGGTGGTTGGTGTGGTTCACGGTTATCTTGGTTTTTGAATTGTTGTTGAAGAGTTCTTTGTTGTTGAGCTATAGCGTTTGTTTGCTGTTGTAAGGTTTTTAAAAATCGAAGAATATTAGGATCTGTGGTAGACGTTGTTGTCGGGTTCTTCTTTTTAGGTGGCATGATCCTGAAATAAAAGTTATATCAAAACAAGTCTGAACAATGCAGAAAATTTCAAGGTTAGGGTGTCACAAGTTATTATATTCATATATACGATCGGGTTTTAAATTAAACAATAAGGGTGATGCATATAAAGGCATAAGAACAATTGAAAGCAAATAGAACGATGGTGCATAATTATCAAAATTAAGGTCAAGGTACATCAAGATCGGAGTAGAGTCTGAATCTAGGGATAACATGTTTATTTAAAGGAAAACAACGGGGAATTCTATAAAGTCCAACAATACAACGACATGAGAAGTAGATAATGGAAAGAACTAAGGCTCCACTCCATCAGAACGGGGTCCGGTAGTCTTGTCTTCACGAAGCATCTTCACAATACTCTGGAGCTCATACGCAATCATCTGGATAGTATACTGGCTGGTATGGTCCCGATGCGATGGCATCTCATCAAGCTTAGTGTTAACATACTGAACCAAGGTCTCAAGTCTCGCAGTCATCTGTTCCTTAGGCTTTCCTCCATAATTTCGGCTATCCGGATACACGTTCTTCAATCGCTCTAACAGTCGATCATACTTGCCCTGAAGCCTGTCGAACTCACGCCTCAACTCAGCATACACGGAGAAAGCAATTGTGTCGGACGATTCATAGGATGATGAGAAATGCGCCCTTTGCTGCCAAGCAATGCATATATATATATAAGAGAATTATTAGCGGGTGACTCGAATAACCTATACCTACACTCTCGTATAATATTTTATAAACCTATATACATATATAACCTATTTGGGCTGTCCAGGGACTCTAAACCGTAGCTCTGATACCAAAACTTGTCACGCCCCAAATTTAACAAAAGACACTATACGAAATATTACAATAGTTAACAAAAGGAAATAAATACATCTGAATCCAAGATCTTACAGTTTAGGGTTTGGAACAGCCCAACACTATTAACTATTACAACCAGATTTTAATATCGAGTCCTCACACAAAACGATCACTAATCTACCTGAGCTCGAACATATGAATCGGCATCACAAGTCTTACGTGCTATCTTCTTGAATCTAACCATATCTGCTAGCTGAATATCAGGATAAAGCAAGTAGTGAGCCAAATGCTCAACAAGTGCTATAATATACATAAACAAGAATAAAAGAATAACAATGGAAACGAAAGATTCAATAATATAGTATCAAGAGATAAACTTTCATAGTGATGGCATCTTTTTCTTGCAATAAAATAATTCAAAACCATTTCTTTATCAAAAACCATTTTATGACGCTACGGATTACAGCCGGTGATCAGCCGCGAAGTAATCTCGAAACTCGCTGGGTTCTGGAACATTAATGGGATCCCTAGGTAACTTTTAAGCCTATAAGTTAAGAGCGGAAAGGACTTGCGTCTCAGTCCAGATCCACTATTTCAAGAAAACATTTGTCCCCCTTTGGGACTGAAAATCCACTTTTAACTTTTCATTTTAAAAACTGATGCCAAGTGATGGTTAATTTCTTAAATAGTGATCATCTTTATCAAGGGTTCTAGATCAATTTCGAAGCACGCAGAATAGGTTCAATAAATTTGAAGGTCGTGATCAACTAAACTGCTACATTATCAAAGGAAATTGCAAAGTTTCTATTCACAAGGAATTGGGTAATGGGGTTTAATAGGGTTGTTCAATGGTATAAAGGAACTAAGTCAAACTAGGTTCAATGTAGTGGTTCCAGATAAAATATAGGTATTTAAAATATAAAGAAGGTGAGCGTTAGTTCAAAGCATAACAGAGTATCATGGTTTAAGGATAAGAATAGAGTTATCAAGCATATATGAACAATCTTTGAGGAATAACTGACTTTTAGGTGTCAAGTAAGGTTACTAAGTATGACTTATATAGGGTCCAGCATCAAAATTACTTTGGTATACTAGCATGGTATGACTTTTAAATTACTTGCATGGCAATCTCCAAGCAAAGTTAAACTACTTGCAATAAATACTTGAGGGTTCATGGCATTTGCATATAATACAAAAGATAGATTTGAAACCACTTGGATCATGTATAATTATATATCAAGGTGAATTAGAATACTCGCATCATATATAAAAGTTGGGCTAACACACACTTGCAGTGTAAACAAAAAGGTAGGTTGAAACACTTGCCTTGAGAAAGGCTTGACTTCACTGGCAGGTGGGAGCAACTGGGAGCTTTACTCGACTTTAATGGCAAGTTTACCCTCGTCTCATGAGCCTACACAAAATAATAATAATCCCATTATAATATATTCTCACCAACTCAACCTAATTATAAACCGAAATTAACCACTTTGGCACTTAGGCCTATATACACATATATGCTTGCAATTATCTTATAAGCATAATAGTTCACATAGCCACATATGCTCACATAACATATTTAAGTACATAATAATATATCAACACACTATATTGCATCACTAAGCTTGGATGATCTCACTCCACTTACTCAAGTCACTTAAATATGCTAAACTAGCCAAAACTCTTAATATTGACCTCATAACTCGAAGTACCTTTTCTAAACCATCAAGTTATTATTGACCCTGACCTAGTCCTTAGACTCTAATGAACTTATAATATCTTAAAACTATGGTGAACAACCTAGGCCTCACTCGTAAGTGCTCTAAAACTAAATGTTAAGTGAATGTGCTCATTATACTGATTTCAGGATGACACCAATGGGTTTTTGAGTACAATTAACACCCTTATACTTCAAGTTTACCTCCCAAACTTTTACACCAGACTCTTCTGATCATAAGGCAATTCCCAAACTTGGTGTGTCTCAAGGGCCTAGCTTGGTCCTCCCAAGGCCTAAGCTTAGAGTCCATGGTTCCCCTATTTTCTAGATAGAAAAGTGTCATGTTTTGCCCTAACTTGTGACATATGATTCTAACTCAATTCCTATGAACTATGGATGGAAAAACACCTCTGACACTCCCTCTAACTAAGGCCAACCAAGGCCTAGTGAGGGCCTACCCATGACATGGTCAAAACTCCTCATTTCTAAGTTGTAGCAAAACTCTCCCCTGCTGGACAGATTTGGTGTTTTCACTCGTGCACCTAACTAAACAACCTACAAACCTTTAAAAACACCTGAAATCTAACGTATACCCCTTGTACTATCTTATGGTGACTTGGGCCTCAAAGTTCATTACAATGACATGGTCAAATCTCACTCTAAACCTCATGATACGAAACTGAAAATCTGCAGAATATAATGTACCCCTTTCCACCATGTTTCCCACTTGACAAACCAAACCAAACATCAACCAAAACCCAAACTAATCCTAAACCAAGGAAACCTACTGAAATAACACTCCCACACACAATATTGTCTTAGTGGAGATCATCCTTACCTAATGTGCAATATAGCAAAACAAGAGTTAACACAATACACTAATTACTCATACTTTGAAAATAACAACTTAAATCCTTCATATATATACTAATTAAAATCACATAACAAGGAGCACAAATCATAATTAATATCTTAACTCGATTGAAATTAGAGATTATTAATAAAAATCAATTCAAATGATCAAGAACTTTCGAAAATCATGAGTTGGACCTATGCATGCATGCTTTCGAACTTACAAGCCAAAAATAATATGGTTTCCATATAAATTTCAACATAGCATCAACATGCAAGCCTAGCATTAACCATAACTATATGATCACTTAGCATGCAAAGAGTTTTATCAAGTTTTTATTTCCAAAACCAAGCTATTATCACATAAACACACAAAAATCAACAAAGCAACAAAAACACCATCCATTCGGCTCCTAACAAGTCATGGCCGAATGGATCAGGGTGAAAACAACATTTGCATGAGTGTGACACACTCATTTCTAGCCATTCTCAACCCTATGATAATATCCCTCATGGTGAAAATCTTAAATTCATAAGAATCAAGGGTGTTCACTTTGAGTTTAACAAAACACTACCATGCAAGACTAAAACATAGACTTTTCACCCTAAACTCTTTGGATTATTAAAGAAAAAGATATGGGGAGTAAGATTACTTAAATGGAAGATGGATGTTTGAATGAAAAATGAAGCAAAAGAGGGGGGAGGGGGCTTCGGCCGAGAGTGAAGGCCGAGAGAGAGAGGGCCGAGAGAGGGTGAGGGAGAAGAGAGGTGAGGGTGGAGTGGAGTGAGGTGAGTGTAATTATGACAACTTGTACTTGATTTTTATGGTTTTTATTTGATTAGGAAGTGAGTGGAAGTGAGAATTGACATTAGTAACCCTCAAGCAAGCTTGTGTTATTTTGCATGCAAGGATATGATAGTAATTTGGCTAGTAAAGTAGTAGTTAGTGGGGTTGGAATTTCCAAGTTTGCCCTTAACTTGTATTGGGATCAATATGAATGCATAGGCAACTAAGTAAATTGCAAATTAAAATTCAACTAACTTATGTAAAATAATTTATATAAATACAAATACACTTCCATAAATCACAAAATCTATATCATAAAATATCTTATGATTTTAGAAATTTAATGATATAAGATTTGAAAATGTGTTGTTAAAAGATTTTTAAAATCAATTTTTCATATAAAATGAAGTACTTTTGATTATCATTTAAAAATACTAAATAATAAGATTCTCCTTTCAAAAAATTTATATATATACTAATACATTAAACACTTAATTTATAGGCACTCAACATAATAATCACCCACATTTATAATTCCACACAATTTAAATCTCAATTATAAATATACAAATATATATATAAGATTTAGAAATATCGGTCGTAACACGGTGCGAAAGTTTTGAATCTTGATTCTCATGCAATTTTAATTGGAAGACTTCCAGATTGATTAGGGCTGCTATATATATTCAAATAAGAACATTTTCATAAGAGAGATGTACCAGAGCGCAAGGAGAGCCGTAAGAAGACCGTTTTAGCACGGATTCAACGAATACGAAGAAGATCTTATTTTTACTTGTGAATCTTTATTCTAAGTTGTAACTTGGATGCTAGTTTTCTTACTTGTGAACCTTTACTCTTGTTTCGTACTTGGATTTGTTATTTAAGTATAAAGACTACGTTTATTATACCCTGCTTTCATTCGAACCCACGTTGATGATGAGTCCGATTTTGGGCTAATCATTATCGTGGCATTCTAGCTGATTTATTTATGGATTTCTTTAGTTAAATTATTTATATGCCTGAGTGTGTGGTGATTGAATGATAACCTAGTATTGGTTGTGCTTATTCGTCTTATAAGAGTCGCGAACTTGTAAGATAGCGTGTTAATTCTTAATGAAGCGACAGTGAATTTAAGGATTTAGAACTTGCCATGCTAGCATAGGTTCATGTGTTATTATTATGCATGATTCATAGATAATTTTACCCATCTTACTTGCCCTGTGTAATCATGATAGATAACTTTTGTTTTAAACCGTTATGTTGTCAAATTCTATAGACATATAGGGTCTCAACATAATTGGTGTCTATTCAGGTTTTATTTTTTTTGTGGATGTATGGTAGTATGTTATTCGTGCAATGAAAGTTGGCGTTTAGCAGTTTCGTGTTATCTGATTAGTGTCATCACCATTGCATGCTAAGTTTAAGAACAATAAGGATATTGAATGAAGTATTAATGAAGTTAGAATCCCATGTTTGTCTCATATAATATATAAATCTCTTTACTTTCTGAGTTATAATTATTTGTTTAATTCGTAATATAAATAACCCAAATTGTTATCTTCTTAGCATTGGATAATAACCTTATCATCGGTGCATAGGTGCATAAATTACGTTGTTAACCAATGCCAGTCTCTGTGGGAATGAACTAGAAAAGATTCTATATTACTTGAGAACGCGTATACTTGCGTGAATTATTAGCGCGTGTTTAGCCCTAACACTGAGCAATTGATTGCTCACACTTGCAAAATGTTTTGTACATATGTATTGCAGATGTTTAGGAGACTCTTTCATCGTAGTCAGGGCAGAGTTTCAGTTCCTCATGTACCAGGATCCTCTAAGGTAGTTGTGTCAGACCAAAGACGTTCTGTTGAGTTGCTTTATTAAGTTAGTTGCGCCAAGATTGTTTATGATAAGTTGGTTTTGTAATAATTGTAACCTAAGTCATACTTAAACCTGGAAAAGATCTTAGTAAAGGGGTCGTATTTATATTTTATCTTCAAAGTGGATTATATTTTTTGTTGTTGTTGGTGACGTCAACTCCTGACCCCCGGGTTGAGGCCATCACAAATATGTTATAATATAATTTATCTACTTTCTATACATATCTAAATGAACAACTACGATCCTATAAATCACCATATTTTGATTTATCCCGCAACTTTGACTTATCCACTCAGATCCTGACAGTCTTCACATCGGGTTGACTTAGCACATCTTGACTGTCAGACAGAGTCTGATTGGATACATATCCTGATACCTCTGTCAGATCCTAACTCCTTGCAGATTCTGATTCCTGACATAGACAATTTCTAACAGTCTCCCCTAATTTATGCTTTGCTGAATAAGCATAAATTCTAAAGTATTGTCTAATGCCAAAAACCAGAGAGACAAAATGTAGAGTGTAAAGCAAACTTTGGTTCAGACTTTGATCTTCATATTTCTTGATAAAATTTGCAGTATCTATGAAAAAAAGCCTTAACCCTGTCATCAATCTTCTTTAATATTATCTCTTATAATCGGATCTTCAAGTTGTTTTCATATCCATATTTATAATAGACAGTTGATAGATAGCAGCCCTTAAGTTTCTTATAGGAGTTCTTTCAATCATTAGTTCTTCCAGTGACACATAACAAGCTTTAAGACCATCAAGATTCATGGTTATATGTCTTTGTGTAAAAACATTCTCAATAACAACTCCTCCCTTATTCTTATTGACTTCTTGCCCTTTAAAATTCATGTAAGTAGGAATGTATGGTCCAAAGTACTGTGAACCATTATCCGGTATCCTTTTTTTGATAGTTGCAAGAATAAAATTTGACCAATCTCTAGAAACTCATCTTCAACTCTTAGCAAATAATGAATGTATGATAGTTCCTTTGTTAACATGATCAATAGTTCCTCAAGTAAGAGAACTTGGATTTGATCATTTTGCAATAAGAGTAAGATCTTCTGTTTTGGTTCAGAACCATCGTATTTGTCCAGTATAATCTTTATAGCTTCAAGCATGTCCAAGTGATCAATAGAAACATCTTGACCATGACTATCAGCAAGAGTGAAGTTTAATAACTTTAGATTTACCAGTTGAACTTCATGATGTCCTATCCCATCTATTGTATAAGGTTCAATCAACTTGAGATTCTTGGCTTGTACCAACCAAGACTTTTTGTCACCCATACTACTAGAACTAGGTAAACCATTCACCATTAGACCTCCAGGAACAAAATTCATCTCATTATTGAAGTCGAGATCAACAACTTGTATCCATTTATATTTGTTTTTAATCTTTGGAAAGTTTTGAGCTCTCCTTTCTGCTCTTTCATTTAACTGCTTCATCTCATTACACCTTCATATGTTTCTTTCATACTTCCTAGCATTTTTTGTATGCTTGATTTGCTCTGTCAACAATGTTCCTGATTTTGCCTTCCTCGGCCCTTTTTTCTCTGTCAAAAGCCACTTCGTCTTCCTTTAAGTTTTCAACATTAAAGGCTTCAACATATGCACAAAAAATCTGTAATTTTACCCGAAATAGAATTTCTTCTTATGCAGTATTAACAGAGTCAGGAATGATTATCACTCTGTCAGTATCAAGAACTGAATCAGAATTTGTATATTTGTTGTCAGGAATTGAACTTGGAGTAGTAGGATCAGCTTCTAATTGTAATTTCCTTGTTCTCCTTAACACAGGTACTTCAATATATTCACTTTTAACATTAGCATGAGCATTTATCAGTTTGATAGCATTCTTCGTAGGTTCAGGATTGATAAATTTAGGATCAATATACAGCTTCTGACTCCACTAGACCTTGCATTCATGAGAACTGCACTCACGGCTTGTTCAGTTACCGCGACGTCCAAATAATGGGTGTCCTCCAGACTTGGTTTGGCCAATAACGGGGCTTCAGTCATGTATTTCTTTAGCTGTTCAAAGGCCTCTTGGCTCTCAGATGTCCATTCAAAAAATTTCACCTTCTTAAGGGTTTTGAAAAAGGGCAGGCATTTGTCTCCGGACTTGGAGATGAACCTCCCTAGAGCTGCGATTCTTCCTTTTATCTTCTGAACATCCTTGATGGAGCATGGCGGCTCCATGTCTAGGATGGCTTTGATATTGTCGAAATTGGCCTCTATCCCCCTCTTAGAGACCATGTGACCCAAAAAATTTCCAGACCCAACGCCAAAAGCACACTTGTCTGGGTTTAACATCATCTTGTGGTGCCTCAGCACTTCAAATGCGTCTCTGAGGTGGCTAATATGATCGGCCTTGCTTAGGCTTTTGACTAACATGTCATCAACATAGACCTCCATGGTTTTCCCAATTAGATGGGCAAATATCTTTTTTACCAATCTTTGGTAAGTAGCTCCTTCATTCTTAAGTCCAAAATCCATAACAAGATAACAAAATATACCAAGTTAGTTATGAAAGATACCTTGGGGGTGTCATCCTTATAAATTTTAACCTGATTGTAACCACTGAATCCATCCATAAATCTTAGCATCTCATATCCAGCAGTCGCATCGATCAGGGTATCAATCCTTGGTAAGGGTAACGATCCATGGGACATGAATCATTCAAGTCAGAGAAGTCAATGCACATCCTCCACTTTCCATTGTCCTTCTTAACCATTACGGGGTTGTCCAACCACTCAAGGAATTGTACTTCCTCAATGAAACTAGCTTTTAAAAGCTTCTTGACCTCCTTTTTAATGGCTTCCAGCCTATCAGGGGTGTGGCACCCTCCAAACCCGGGTCAGGAGTTTGGGGTCCACAACACATACACTATATATAAACCTGTATAAGAAATATTATTTGCAATGACCCTGCTTTATATAACCACGGATCACAACAGGTTAAAGTATGAAAACAAGCCACAACCTTAACTTTTATTACAACGTACCAAATCCCAACTAATTTAACTTACAACTGATAAAGAAATTATTCTTACAATCTTGCTAACTCAATTACCATAAACAGCTCCTGCTAGCTCGATCCAACACAATCTGGAATCCTAGCTCGAACACTGAACTGGGAAACCTCGCTATGAACCATATCCTTCTTAACTGTAGAATACATAAAAAGGTTCGCAAGAGTGAGCTAACTAGCTCAGTAAGTCACAATAATGATAACTGAGGTTAGACAATATATAAATGGGATGATTCAGAGGAATCAAGTTTTTTGTTAAACAATCATTAGAATTGGATATTCATTTTAAATTTTTAAAACCAGGGATAGGCTGCTAGCAGGTCTGATGCCAGCATTGAATAGCTCGGCAGATAAGAATATTTGTCCATCAGTAATCGAAATTACATTAGTAGGAATATAAGCCGAAACATCGCCCGATTGAGTTTCAACTATTGGCAAAGCAGTCATACTTCCTTCACCTAAAAGAGAACCTAATTTAGCAGCTGATCAGTCACGCACTAACCCCGAGCAAGGCACACAGCTCTGCTCTATAAACTAGATCCAAGGCACACATTGGCTTAATTCGACCACGAATCTGGTCTGACCACGAATCTGGTCCACATAAAGAAAACTATCCAATTCTAAAATAGTTCAGTATGATAAACAATATAATTTAATAAAACAGGATCATAATCAATGACGATAAAACATTTGAATAAAAGCGTAATGCAATTTATGGGTATCACAAGGGTATTTCAAGGTATGTATGAGAAATGGTTTTCAACCTGTAAGAGGATTGGGTATTAGACGAATAATGATTTTTTCAAGGTTTAGTTCTTTGATGTTATAAAAAATGGTTGGGGTATAAAAGTTTATGTGTGTTCAGACAATTTTGTTCCAGTGTTTGGTAGTTATACATTGGGAAGTAGTATCATATTTGTGTGGTTTGGTGTTAGGTCACACACACTGTAGAGGGGGGTGGATACAGTGTATAGCACAATCAAATCGAATTCTAATAACACAAGTAACAGATTATAGACTTTATTCAAAGCAATAAACTCTGTTACAGTATGGAACTGTCTTCTCTCAGTGATGAACAAATATCACGAGAGCTGTTAGGGTTACAATGAATAATATTCTCGATAACGATAACACTTATAGTGTAAACCCTATGTCTGTGTTTATATACTACACAGTTACAAGATAATCTCTAATTGATATGGAATATAATTCTGCTTCCTAAAATATATCAATCAGATATCTTTTCTTCCAAGTATTCTATTCTTCATAGAATTCCTTCTTCATGCATATCTCTTCTTACGTTTGTCTTGATCTTCTTTTCGTTTCAATCAGCCGCCTTCTTTATCTGAATGTTTCCTTTAAGTCCTGATATTATCTTCTGATAAATATCTCCAGAACCTTAAGTACTGATAACTTAAGTTCTGACTTCAGTATAAGTGCTGATTTCAGTTAAGTACTGATTTGTCCTGTTTAAGTAAGATCTGAAAATTAAACATAAATCATATTAGTCATGACATTATCAAATATATCTAACAATCTCCCCCAACTTGTAAATTAGCATAATATACAAGTTTAACAGATATTTGATGATGTCAAAAACATTAAGTACAAATGCATGAGAATTTGACTAGATAACTACAACTTACAGTCCTTAAAGCTTTACGAATTTTAACTAATGATAACAACTTCAGTCTGTATTCATATCAGAATTTGAGCAGTTGTAGATCTTGACTTGGCTTCACTTTCTGATCTCTCTGATGTCAGGAGTTGTTCTGAGATAGTTCTTTAACAAACATCTCTCAGCATATCTGAGTTCATCAATCATCCTCCTTTTAGCATCTTTAAGTTCTGCAGAATCTTCACCAGTTTGGAAGATAGCAGCCCTGAGATCATTAATTCTAGCTTTCCTTATGTCCTGATCCAGTCTGATCAAATACGCCTTGTCAGACTCAAGATTGAATTCTACAGCCTTATAACCCAGAAAGGTAGTTATAATCTTAGCAGAGTTAGGCTTCATCTCAACAATATCACCCTTGTGATATCTGTACTTTGGAAGATATGTGATGTCAGACTTTACAGAATAAAGCCTTTTCTGTCTCTGAATTTGATTCTTCAAATAGCTTGCAGCACTTTCTGTTATTCTGTCATTCACTTGAAGTAAGAATAATACATGTTCCAATTCTTCAAAATACTTTAGTGGAATAGCATTTTCTCTTATATGATAAACCTTACCATCTGTCATGAAGTACAACAAGATGTGTTCTTTCAAGTAGGTATGGTAAACCATCTGTACAGATTCTAGTTGATTCAATCTTTCAGGAGTTGCTCCAATACCTGGTTCACTTAAGGAAGTTGGATCATTGGTTGTGTTATGTACTCTTCTTTCATCAGCACTACCCAATCCAGATTTATCTCTTGCTTCCTTTCCAGTAACCACTCTTGCTTCAAAACCACTTGATGCAGTCTTCAAAGGTTGAGTCTGTTTGGCTTTGGTGAATCCTGGTAGGAGTATCTTTGAAGGTTTAACATGAGAAATGTCAGAGGTTTCCTTTTCCTTATCTTCTGATATCAAGTCAACTTGAGCTATGTCAGAGGTTACTTGCTTCTTTGTAATATCAGAACTAACTATATCTTGACTCTGAACAACTTGAGCCATGTCAGAGGTTGTCTTAGAAATCTTCCTTGAAGTCAGAGTAAGATCAGCATCTTCAACAGTAATTTCTTCATCCACAGGAGGCACATAAACCTTTATAGGTTCACCAACTTTTTCTTTGCCCTTAGACCTTGGATCTATCTGCAATTGTGATTTGACCTTGGTTGCTTCAGGATTTGTCCTTTCTTTTATCACAATGCCTTTGGCCTTAGGAAGTTTCTTTTTACCAACAGAAGCTTCAGATTTAGAATTGACTTTTTCTGACTTAAGTCTAGCTTCTTCTTCCATCAGACTCTCAAAGTCCATTCCTGGATTTTCCTTGAGAAATAACTGTCTTGATATTTCTTCATCAAGATCCAAAAGTTCATCAGAACCTATCCTTTTACTAGTATCAGAAGTAATTCTTTTTCCAGTATTAGAACTTGTTCTATGACCTGTAGCTTCAGCTCTTCTTGATGAGAAACCACTACCTTGACTGTAATATCCCATATTTTCAATATTATTATTATTATTATTTGAAATTATTTATATGATTTTATGTGAATTTTGGTGAATTATCTGATAATTGGAATTGATATTTGGGTGTTTATATGTGACATTATTTGAATATTTGAATTTTATATGTCCAGAATAAAATTTAGATAATTGTAATATTTTTTTTTTGTAATTTTTGGGTTGTTATATGATTTTATAATGATTTATGGATTTATTAATTATTTTCAGAATAATTACAAAATTATTTTATAAAGTCGGGAATCTTCCAACTTCAACTGTTTTTGCATTTTTATAACCCGAAACTCTTCCTAAAACTCCTTCCTAACCTAATCTGGTAATTCAGGACATTTTTCGTGTTTTGACTTTTTCAATCCGGATTACAGTTTGACCCGTGCGCGTCCCGCCGTACAATTTTCAATATGTTAATCATTTTATAGATCGATAAAAAATCCGTATTCTCAAAAGGCGAGATATTATCACCTTATTTTCGTATAAAGTGTTTTATAGGAAGTTCTGCTTTGATAATTATCAATATGCGGTATTAAATTGTATCGTTTTTATAGTTACTTAGTGGCTAAGTAAGCTATTTTCAGATCCGATATGATCTAATGAGATACTTGTTACGTGTTTAAAATATATTTATATGAATCGATCCGTTATTTGGACGTGTGTTTATTTGCGTTATTCATTTTATCTCGTTTTATGTGTGTTGAATGTATTTTATATATTTTCGGGAATTTCTGTTTATTTAGGAATCTTCTCCGTTTTTCAAAAATCAATGGACCGGGACCCCACGGGACGTTAAACCCCACAAAATTCATGTTTTTATTTTTAAAAAATCAATCGTATTTCAAATACCAGGTATTTCTGCATTTCTGAGTTATCCGCAAATTTTGGGGAATTTTGATATAAATCTTATATTCTATCGCTTTTAAAACTATTCCCCGTAATTACTATTTTGGACCTATTAAAACACTCTTATTTGATTTTTGGGTATAATTTCTTTTCAGTTAATATAAATAGCTGAAACTGATTTTTTTTATTATTATTTATTTTTATTTTATAAAATTTCAGAAAAATAGAAAAAGCCAAGAACAAGTTCTTGGGGGTGAAAATCCGTTCCTAAACTTTATCTCATGATTTCTGGAGCTACAGATCATGGTTTTTGATGCTCTATACACCAAATCGAAGCTCGTAAAGAGCCCTTCAATTCGATACTGATATCATCGAGTATGGTTCAATATTCTGCAAAATCATTTTAATCATGTTCATCGGATTTCGGGGTCCTTTGTGTCTGTTATGTTTTGATTAATTTTGAGGTTATAATTAGTTTCAGCATAGTGTTTACAATCGATTCGAATCATTTTTAGTGATGTTTTAGATTGGAAATTGGTAAGTCGAGTTTTAGTTTTAAACTCGTTTTTGTTTTTGATTTTCTGAATTAATCGTGCCTGGGTTATCAATTTTGATTATGTGATTAAATTGGTGGGAGTTTTAGCTTCAAATTCATATATTATTCGTTATTTTTGGTGCTGGATTGGTCGATTTCACTGTTTCGCCGGAATAAGAGCTCGGGTCGCCGGTTTTTATGGTTTCCCGGCCGGCGATGTCGCTTCCCAGGGTTGTGTGGACTGTTGTACGTTGAATTAAATGGTTGAAGGTGTGTAAGATGTGGTTGGGGCGAAAAACCGATCGAGGTGATTGGGAAGGGAGTGGATAGCCGGAACCCGACCGGAGTTCGGGCTCGCCGGCCGGAAACTGAAAAACCAGATTTCCGGCGGCCTGTTTTTGAGCTCCGATGACCCGACCCGTTGGACTATATTCTAACCCGGGTTTGATCTTTCAAAGCCCTAACCCCTAATTTCTATTGTGTTTCTCAGTTTTTAATTTATAAACATTTTAAAAATCATTTTTCTTATTTTCAAATATCAATTTAGTTATTTCAAAAAAAATCATTTAATCATTATTTTAAATCCTAAAAATTATTTTCTTAATTATTTTAAATTCCAAAAAAAATTAATCCTTTTATTATTTTCAAAAATTCATATTTGTTTTAATTATTTATAATTTACTTTAGTGGATTATTTATAGATTTAATTAATTGATTAATTCATTTAATCAATTAATTTTACTTATAAATAGTTAAATAAAATATAATTATTTATAATTAATTCAAATAATTCCTAAAAATTATTTAGAGCTTTTAAAATTTATATTTTGATATTTAAAAATCAATTAACATCATTATTAATTGATTTATTCTTATTTTATTCGTAGAAAATAAACAGTTCGTCCGTTTAATACGAAACGAACGCCTTTAGACTCAAAAAAATATTCCGCTTTTATTAAAAATACTTTCGAGACCCAAATTCTTTTGTTTCAAAAGGTCGCTTGTTTTACGAATCATTCTGAGTCGATTTTTGATCGATAAATCGTATTTTGACCCAATTTCAGTTTTAAACGTACCGAGTCCTGTGTTATATGAATTAAGTGATACGTGAGTTATGTGATTACGTGTTATATGAATTATGTGTGTATGTGGATCAAGAGTCCTGTGTTTATCTATTTTAATTATATGTGGGCTATCGTATGGGTAGACGATAGGCTTTTGACGCGTATTTCATCGAGTGATTATCGATTAGACGATTAAAGTTCTGTATTTTAATTATAGATGTGGATCGCTCGAGTGATCAGGATAAGACGTTGGATAAAGAATGAGATGTAATGGCATTGGGTAGCTGGCTTCCAGCAATCGCAGGAGCAGCATATCAGTAAAGTGTTGAAAGGAAAGAAGGTGATGTTTTGAGACAGAATGTCAGAATAGGGGCATCTTTGCGAGTGTGACTAACTGCTAAAACCCAAAGGCAAGTACCCCTAACTTCACTTATCGTTCAAGTGACGTTTATTTCGAATCATATTATGCAAGTATCCCTATCATCACTTATTGTTCAAGTGATATTTATTTTGAATCTTATCATGCAAGTATTGCTTTCCCTATTCTCAGTTCGGAATAGATAAATGTTTTACATATCGCTGAATTAAATAATTCTGTTTGTGCAAATGCTCATCTGTTATTCTATATTCAGAATAGGCAAGTGTTTTTACTTATCAAATTACTGGATTTATAAATGTTTTGGATTTTAAGAAAAGATGATTTTGTCGCGAGTATTCCTGCCCAAGTGATTGGGGGAATAAAAATTATTTAGGATGTCGAAGGATTCGGCTCCTTTTTCAACAAAAAGGTTTTTAAGATTGGAATGGTTAATGGTTACTGGTTACTGGTTACAGCGTAGGTGATCGAGATATCGGTCCAGCTGTAATATCTTTCAAGGCTAGTTATGCCTTTTCTGATGCCCTATAGGTACCATATATCTTTGGGATACGGGTAGTACCTATATTTACGGTATGGTTGCGGGATACCATTGTTGTTTCGCGACTGATCATCGGGAACAACATGAAATATAATTGGTTCCAATCTAAATTGATATCTAAATTTCTTTATGGTTTTGATAATCATAGAATAAATGATTTATCAATTGTTTCTGTTTTGGAATAATGGTAAAATTCTGTTGTTATTCAGTTTCTGATTTTGTGGATACTTAGTTTGTTGTTAAATATCAAAGGTGGTATTAGTATAGATGATTGATGTTGACTTCAGTATGGGATGTTGTTAGCATCAAAGTTCGCATTGATATCTAATTTGATATGACAGCAAAATAAGTATCAATGTCAAGAGTTCGGTTTTGAGTAAAGTTTATGATTCATTCCATAATCATTGTTTCATGTTATTGTGGTTTACGATATTTCCGTAATCACTGTTTTACGAGCTTTTCTCTCGTCAAGATTCAAAGTATTGCTGAAGCATTTCGCTCAAAAATATACAATTAAGGAATCAATTATGGGGTTCCTCAACTAAAATTTTTATGATTCAGCAATTATGATTTTAAATGTTCTGCTCTAATACAGATGTCAGTTTTATATCAAAACGACCCTATATATGTCATAATGATCTTGCTGAGCATTTCTTTCGCTCATACTTGCCTGTTTTTAAATTTAACCTCCAGTGAGGATTAGCTTGCTGTTTAGCCGCGTAATTCGAGGAAGCAAAGAAGAAGCTATTGGAAGGTGGTTGATCCAGGGTTTGCGGGCTAGTGTAATTTTTATTGTATAAAGTGTTTATATTATATTATATTATAGTTGTGTATTTTATATGGGCCTAATATACTTCATTTCGAAGTTATACTAGTGGGTTTAGTTTTGAATTGGATTTGTTGAAAAGAGTTTTAAAAGAAAGTGAAAATTTATTTGTGGAATTTGGATATCTTGTTTCTAGAACTGTAACCTTAAAAGATCTTGGATTAGTTTGGGGTCATAAATGATAAATATCTTCCGCTGGCATTTATTTATTGATTAAACAAGTTGATTTAGATTGAGGTTTCATAGTGACGACCAAATCCTCTGACCCCGGATTTGGGAGCGTTACATTGACCATGACCTCCACCCATTCCAGAGTTTCCCTGGTCATCTTTTTCATCATCCTTCCCCTTCAGTGTCTTAACAGTTTTGCATTTGGACTTAATTACCTTCTCCCCCTTTTTGGCATCAGCAGGTAAGAGAAGAGAGACAAGCAATTCCACTGAGGATTGGATTTCATCGAGTTGAGATTGCTGAGAAGCTTGAGAGTTTGAGAGAAAATGAGAGATGTACTGACTGGAGTGAAGTTTTGGTTTATATAGGTAATGGAATGCCAGGAGACGCAAGGAAAATTTAATGCTAACAGGTAGAAGTAATTCTACCTCATCTCCCTAGACTGAGGAGAATAACAACAGCCATTGGAAGTGTAAAATAGGGTTTAATGCGCACAAGAAACAAGTAAAAATTACTGTACATGGACGTGTACCACTAACCCTAATTGTATTAACTGTTAATATTCCACTCAAACATAGTCTGATTTAAAATAAGACTGTTTCAGATTTTAACCACAAATAAGTCAAGTAAAGAATCAGAATTTAATATCAGCACTTAGACTTATATCAGAACTTAACAATCATCAGAACATGATTTCTTAACTCAAAAATTTGAATGGCTATTTCTGTAATTCTTCACACAAATTCTAATTTCGGTTCTTCAGAACTTAATCATCAGAACTTCCATCAGAACATGTCCTCATAATTTATGCAATCTGACACATAAACTGTTCATCTAAAACAACATTGATTACCACAGTAATGGTTATCATTCATATGGAGTGTAAGTGTGTGCATTAAGCTAAATATCAGACAAAGAGTAAAGTCTGATTCACTTCAGTACATCTTAGAAATAAGGCATAACTAAGAACTTTACTTAAAATCTGTTATTATTCTGAAGCCTACTATTGAATGAGTTCATGCATGAGTCCACCTCAACTGTTTTGTGCTTATTTTATGCATCTTTTGAAATTCCATTTTACAGTGGCTTCTCAGTGTAAGTGAGTCACGACTGCTTATCAGAATTTATGCTATTATCAGAGTATTTCTCCAGTAATCATAGAGTGTGAAAAGTCACCAAGCAAAATATTTATTTTTGCTTTTTCTGATGCATATTACTTAATACCAGCAATGCACTTGGGTCTTCTCTTCCACATTTTTACTCTAGATCTCAAAGGAGTACCTGATTTTTATTCCCTTTTCTTTTCCTTTTTCTTTTGATAAGTGAGGTTTATCAGCACTTAGTACATTCAGCAGATTTACTAATATCAGAACTTAACAGATGAGAAGCATTATTCTAGTTTTGGACTTAGTGTTAGGTCCCAATGTGTTTGTAGAAGGGGGGTTGAATATAAACAATACCAAATAATCGAATTAAATGCGGAATAAAAATATGAAACAAAATTCAAGTTAAATAAGAATATTATTAAACTTGAAAGGTGTTACAACAACTGTATCGATTACAAGGAATTAATCTCAAATTAATTATCACAAATCTAGAATAAATTGGACATGAACTTTTTCTATTTTTGCAATAAAAAGATTCAAATGCTAAACGCAATTTGAGATTAAGTTCTAGGGATTTTGATCCGCTATATAGTTACACAAGAATAAGATAAAGATTTCTAGTGGTTTGGATTTAACTTTACAAACTAGAAATTATGATCTTGAAGTTTGCAGATGAAGGATAAAATATTTCTTCTGCGGCTGCTTTGTTTTTGTTCTTGAGTTGTATTCTGTATATTGGATGATTATGAATGTATGCTGCTTCTGTTCTTTTTAAATCAATCAACAGACTCTCATTTAACTGGCAAGACAATCCTAAGCTCAGCAAGACAATCGGTAGGACTATTGATTGTACTACCAAGACAATCATTTTGAACTATAATGACTTTCGGTATGACAATCAGTTGAGCTAGCAAGACAATCTCCTTCCCAGTAGAACTTTCGGTATGACTATTGAAATGACTTGGCATGACAATCCAGATTGTCATGCTAGTTCATTTTCAATTGTCTTGCTGATTTAAGACTGTTTTTAATCCAATTAAACTTCTGAAAATTCTTAATATTAATTCTGAATTAATTAATCAATTAATTCAATTAATAAATAAATTAATCTTTACAGATATAATTTATTTTCTTAATTAAATCATATGACTTAATTAATTAATAGAGAATTAATATTAATCCTGAGCAGCAACCATTCTTCTGAAAATCTTCTGAAAATCACTGAGAATTATGAATCAATTCCACCACTTCAATGTTGACACTCGATGTACTTTCTGGTTCATGAGTGACTAACTTCCGTGACGTTTCTTCATGTCTTGACTTTGATTTCAGATTAAATTCTTGTAATTCTTTGATACCCTGACGAGATCTCTGTTACTTGATTAAATCCACAACCTTTATTTATATCACTGAGGCTTGATCAATTTCTTGAACTTCTTCCAGTGAATTAATTCCTCAAGTCTGTAGATAAACCTTGTTTCTGAATCCTTTGACAGATGTTACTTTGCGAGATCTCTTTGACGGTAGATCCATTATTTACTTATTACATTCTTATTTGAGTTAAGTTAATTCCTCGAATATACAAATAGGCTATGACATATGCCTTACAATCTCCCCCTATTTGTTTGTTAGATAATAACACACAAATACCTAGAGGATAACTCAACTGACAAATAAGAAAAAGATATAAACAGAAATGCAAAGTAAATAGCAGAAAAGTTCTGGATAACATTTAACCTTTTCCAGATTCCAAATAGATGTTCCTCTAGACTGAACATATCTTCAAGTAGTTTCATCTTCTTTTGTACAACCACATTTCCTTTTGAGAAGCACATATCTCTCTTGCTTCCCCCCCTATGAGAATCAACTGATTAAAGAAGATCACCTTCGTTTACCACCTCTCCCGTACAATAGGATCCGCAGATAAAAACCAATGGTACTCTCCTTTTGAAAACAGCTTATTCCCTTACTAGAAAATCACCTTGTGTTTACCACCTCTCCCGTACAATAGGATCCGTAGTTACAAACAACAATGGTGTGGTGTAGTATACATATGTAGGATCTTTTTCTTCCTCCCTGCTATTTCTCCCCCTTCGTTGAGGAATCCTCCAAACTATTTCTTAAGCTTTTATCTCCCCCTTAGTCAAGGAATGTATGTCGTCATTTGAACGAGTTCTCATATTCCACTTGGTTGGGAAAGAAATAACAAGTAGTTTCTCTTTCTTCCTCACTGTGAGTGTGTGATTATGTTTAGTGTACCTCACATATGTTTCACTCTTCTCTCTACTCGTGTTTACACTCATTCTCACAAGTGTATCACTCCTCTCATAGCTCCAACATTCAGCTGTACCTGCAAGGAAAATCACCTTAGCCATCCTTAAGGAGGTCACAGGTGGTGCAATGGGAGTTCGCAAAACCCCATCCTTATTAAACTCATCAGATGAATCTGAGTCATAATCTACAAGTTGCTAGTTTCCCTTTTAGGGTTCCAGATTTGAATTCTGGGAAGGTAAAAAATGATCCAACGAATTTAGCATAAAGATCAAAGTTCCCTTCTAATGTCTGTGAAGACATTTCCTTGTGACTCATCAGGTAATATCTGAATCATTGTCAACAATTTGTCGATCTGCACCTATGTCAGATCCACTATCAGCAGATGCATCCAGGGGATTTAAGCCTGGGGAGGTAGACACTGACCACTGACATATGGCTTTTGGATCAGTATCCTCTCCTAACACCTGTAAAGGCAATTGGCCCATTAACGAACCTTGAACAATCGAATCTGACCTTAAAATGGTCGAAACTTTTGTTTTCGTCAACTCGTCCTTTGTGAGTGTAACCTTTCCATGTGCATCAAGAATTGTTTATATTTGAGGTGGTGACACTACATCGGATACCCTGGCCGACAGGAAAATTTCAATAGATGCACCCTGTTGAGAGAATGAATCTAGTAACTGTTTTTGTGCCTTTTCAGCCATTACATCTTTTTGAGAAGATATATGGGGGCTAGCAGTTGTCTCAGTTTAAATACTACTCATCTATGTAGGAGACAGAGCTACTGGGTTGACTACAGAACCTTCCTTATGTGGTGCACTAAGGCACTATCTCCCTCACACTCATTCATACTACATTTAGTGGTAAAAGAGTGTTGGTTGGTTCTGTTTCTGTGTTTGTCTTTATAGTCTGGGATAGAAATTATGGGTTTTCAACCTCATGACTGTCAATGAAACAAAGTCATTGGAGACTGAACCTGTATCACAGAATATATGGCACTATAGAGAGATAAAATGTACTTAAGATATATAATGAATGAAAATTATACATTTAATCTTTTTAGAGAAATGATGTACAATAGTGATTTCAAAGGATTTTACATGAAATAAGAAATCACTAATGTAGAAAGAAGTTTGATTTCAATGATAACATTACCAGCTTACAAACAGCCATATCCCTCAGATAAACCTTTGTTGTTATCTCCAAAGGTAACCAGGGGGCCAGCTTTCTCAATCCACATTTGATAGCAGGGCTCTATCCCCGGTCATATGTCTTGATGATCCACTTGTCAAGAATCCACACTACCGGTTACACCTGTATACTGCCCTGCACTTCAAATGAATTAGACCTTCTTCGGAACCCAAACTTGGTTGGGCCCGACATACTTGTAGAATTGTCCTTTGTCAGGCAAAACAACATTTTTAATTTTAATGGTCTCAACATCCTCAATGACTGAACATTTGACCTTGTAAACAGCCTTAACAAATTTCTGTTTAGGCTTAGGCACAAATGTCTCATTTCTAGCCTTAGAAGGACTAGCAGTCTTAGACCTATCATGCTTCTTATTATTCACATGCTGACGAGGAGTAGTCTTATCACTAGAAACATGCTTACCATTAAAATAAGCATACATCATATTAAAAGCACAAGACATACAATTAGCAACACCACATGCTTTATGAGAGTTGTTAACAGCAGGCAATTTATGCATGGTAGACATGGCATTTTTGTTATCTAACTCATGTGTGTCTGAGTTAGTCTCAGTTGCTTTCACAACTTTGACTGGAACTTTCGACACACTTGACTTGGAAACAACCTTCTCATTAGCATGATCTTCAGCACGTATTTCTTCTTGAATAACCGAAAAGGTCACATCAAATGGTTCAGCAATTGATGCTTTATAGAGGGGTTCATCAACACCCCTAAGCACATGTGGTACTTCCCTACCTTTAGCATATACATGAGGAGGGGAGTTTATGCCTAATTCTCCAATAGCAGCATTATAATCATAACCTATTCCAGATGTTTAATTAACAGCTTGCTTACTGTAGAACTCTTTAGCCTTTGAACAAGAATTGAAGTAGGCTCTAACCTTAGTCTCAAGACCGGTGATCTTGTCTTTGAGAATAGTTTCGAGTTGTCTATAACAGTCAACTCTATTCTCTAGAAAAGATACTTGTTCTTTTAACTTGTCTTGATTAATGTGCACAAGTCTTAATTCATTGACCTCTTTCTCAAGGTCTTTGATCTGCTGACTTAACAGTTCATTATCACGACGAGCACAATCTAAGGAATCTCCTTGATGATAAACTAATTCAGCATCAGTAAATTTTACCTCTTTTCTTGATGATGAAGCTTTTCCATCAATAACCATAAGAGCAAGATTCTCATCTTCTTCATCTTCACTATCAGTATCATCCCAGCTTTTTCCCTTTGCCAGGTAAGCCCTTTCAGAGTTACTCTTCTGATTTGAATCCTAAGAGTTCTTCCTTACTTGCTTTGGCTTCCTGCATTCTGGGGCAAAGTGTCCCAACTCATTGTAGTTATAGCATCTAATGGTGCTCCGATCAACCATCCCTGTTTTGTATCCACCACTACTGGTGTTAGAGGATAAAAATCCACCTGTCTGGAATCTGTTGTAGTTGGACTTGTACTTGAACTTGGGATTTCTCTTGAATCTGACATTGGAGAATCTCTTGACAATTTGGGACATTGACTCATCTTCCAATTGCTCCAGATCTTCCAAGGAATAAAAATCATCACTGGATTGATTTGTAGTAGGAGGATCATATTCTGCTACTATCACATTTTCCTCAGCCTTGGAAAACTGTACCATTCGCTCCGACTGTTGAGATTGTTGTTGTTGTTGACCTTCAGCTACAAGAGCAGTAGATGTGCTGACCATTCTATCTTTCCCGTAGACTTCCTTTTGCTGAATCTGCTCCAACTCATAGGTTTTCAACACACCATAGAGTCTATCCAAAGAAATCTCACTCAGATCTCTAGCTTCTCTAATGGCAGTGATTCTATGTTCAAGATGAGTTGGCAGTGTTAAAAGGAACTTTTTGTTGACCTCCCTGATTGAATAATATTTCCCATTTATGTTTAGGTTGTTGATCAACGCATTGTACCTCTCAAACACTTCAGTAATTCCTTCTCCTAGATTTGATTTAAAATGTTAATACTCAGAGGTCAAGATCTCCAACTTGTTCTCCCTAACTTCCTCTGTACCTTCATTAATCACCTCAATAGTTTCCTAGATGTGTTTGGAATTTTTACAGTTCATCACATGTCTGTTCATCAAGGTATCGAGGAATCAACTAAAATTAACTGAAGGCTGGCATCCAAGGAGGCTTCTTCTTTTTCAGCAGGAGAAAAATCCTCAGGATCTTTTGGATAGGTTCTAGCTTTGGTAATCACAACATCGTCTACTATCACCTCTGATTCAATAACCATTGGAGTTGTTGGACCCTTCTTTAACAAGTTCAGATATTTGGGATTTGCAACTTATAAAAACAAGAGCATCTTCTTCTTCCACATGATATAATTTTCTTTATCAAATAGTGGAATTTTAACGGTTCCAACTTTTTGTGAAGTCATTATGAATTTTTGAATAAATAAAAATTCGAGGAGTTGAAAAATTACAAAAGTCTAGGATCTTGATTTGTTCGTTAATCAGAAGGCTCTGATACCAATTGTTAGGTCCCAATGTGTTTATAGAATGGGGGTTGAATACAAACAATACCAAATAATCGAATTAAATGCAGAATAAAAATGTGAAAAAAAATTCAAGTTAAATAAGAATATTATTAAACTTGAAAGGTGTTACAACAACTATATCGATTACAAGGAATTAATCTCAAATTAATTATCACAAATCTATAATAAATTCGACATGAACTTTTTCTATTTTTGCAATAAAAAAATTCAAATGCTAAACGCAATTTGAGATTAAGTTCTAGGGATTTTGATCCGCTAGATAGTTACACAAGAACAAGATAAAGATTTCTAGTGGTTTGGATTTAACTTTACAAACTAGAAATTATGATCTTGAAGTTTGCAGATGAAGGATAAAAAAATTTCTTCTACGGCTGCTTTGTTTTTGTTCTTGAGTTGTGTTCTGTATATTGGATGATTATGAATGTATGCTGCTTCTGTTCTTTTTAAATCAATCAACAGACTCTCATTTAACTGGCAAGACAATCCTGAGCTCAGCAAGACAATTGGTACGACTATTAATTGTACTAGCAAGACAATCTGATTGAACTACAATGACTTTCGGTATGACAATCAGTTGAACTAGCAAGACAATCTCCTTCCCAGTAGAACTTTCGGTATGACTATTGAAATGACTTGGCATGACAATCCAGATTGTCATGCTAGTTCATTTTCAATTGTCTTGCTAATTTAAGACTGTTTTTAATCCAATTAAACTTCTGAAAATTTTTAATATTAATTCTGAAATAATTAATCAATTAATTCAATTAATAAATTAATTAATCTTTGCAGATATAATTTATTTTCTTAATTAAATTATATGACTTAATTAATTAATAGAGAATTAATACTAATCATGAGCAGCAACCATTCTTCTAAAAATCTTCTGAAAATCACTGAGAATTATGAATCAATTCCACCACTTCAATGTTGACACTCGATGTATTGTCTGGTTTATGAGTGACTAACTTCCGTGACGTTTCTTCATGTCTTGACTTTGATTACAGATTAAATCCTTGTAATTCTTTGATACCCTGACGAGATCTTTGTCACTTAATTAAATCCACAACCTTGATTTATATCACTGAGGCTTGATCAATTTCTTGAACTTCTTCCAGTGAATTTATTCCTCAAGTCTGTAGATGAACCTTGTTTCTGAATCCTTTGACAGATGTTACTTTGCGAGATCTCTTTGACGGTAGATCCACTATTTACTTATTACATTCTTATTTGAGTTGAGTTAAATCCTCGAATATACAAATAGGCTATGACATATGCCTTACACTTAGTAATAAGATAGACAAAGTAAACGTAACTAAGCTCAATATCAGAATTTGCTTGTGTCAATAAATTTCCACATAAATAATTACTTCTAACATGGGATCTCTATTATATTAAAGACTACTAGGTCAGCATCTAGCACAGTTATCCTCATAGGATTGAATAGTCACAGAAACAGTCATTTCACTATCAGAGTTTAGAAATTCACATCATACAACAATCAGTACTTAAGCAATTTTTAATTAGGCACAGGATACACAAAGAGAGTAATATCTGTAAATACTGATCATAAAGTCTGATGTATCAGAACAAAACTAAGCAGATTTAAAGAAGGAACCTGAAACCATTCCAAGTTCATTTACCAATCTTGTAAAAGTAGCTTCACACAGTGGTTTTGTGAAGATATCTGCTAGTTGTTGATCTGTTGGAACAAAGTACAATTCCACTGTACCTTCATCCACATGTTCCCTTATGAAGTGGTACCTAATGCTGATATGCTTTGTCATTGAGTGTTGAACTGGATTACCTGTCATAGCAATTGCACTTTCATTATCACAGTAAATAGGGATTTTAAAATATGTTAACCCATAATCCAGTAACTGATTCTTCATCCAAAGAATCTGTGCAAAACAGCTTCCTGCAGCAATGTATTCTGCTTCTACAGTTGATGTGGAAATTGACTTTTTTTTCTTGCTAAACCAAGAAACCAATCTGCTTCCAAGAAATTGGTAGCTTCCACTCGTTCTCTTCCTGTCAATTTTGCAACCTGCAAAATCTGCATCTGAGTAACCTATTAGTTTAAAATCTGATTCTCTGGGATACCACAATCCCAGATCAGCTGTTCCCTTAAGATACTTGAATATTCTTTTCACAGCTGTTAAGTGAGGTTCTCTTGGATCTGCTTGAAATCTTGCACAAAGACAGGTAGCATACATGATATCAGGTCTACTAGCAGTTAGATAGAGTAGAGAGCCAATCATACCTCTGTAATCAGTAATATCTACTGATTTACCAGTATCCTTATCCAGTTTTGTTGCAGTGGCCATGGGAGTGGATGCACTTGAACAATCTTTCATTCCAAATTTCTTCAGCAAGTTTCTGGTGTACTTGGTTTGACAAATAAAAGTGCCTTCTTCATTCTGCTTGACTTGAAGGCCCAGAAAATAGCTAACTTCTCCCATCATACTCATTTGATATGTTGACTGCATCAGTTTGGCAAAATTTTTGCAAAGTCTGTCATTTGTAGAACCAAAGATGATATCATCAACATAAATCTGAACCAGAAGTAAGTCTTTTCCATGGTTAAGGTAGAGCAGTGTTTTGTCTATAGTTCCTCTGTTAAATCCATTTTCCAGAAGAAACTGAGCTAAAGTCTCATACTATGCTCTAGGAGCTTGCTTAAGGCCATAAAGTGTTTTATCAAGCCTGTAGACATAATTTGGATATTTGGGATCGACAAAGCCTGGAGGTTGTTCAACATATACTTCCTCCTCCAATTCTCCATTGAGAAAAGCACTTTTCACATCCATTTGAAAGACAGTAAACTTTTTGTGAGCAGCATAAGCCAAAAATATCCTTATGGCTTCCAATCTAGCAACTGGTGCAAATGTTTCATCATAATCAATTCCCTCCTGTTGAGAATATCCTTTTGCAACCAACCTTGCTTTATTTCTTATAATTATGTCATCACTATCAGTTTTGTTTCTGAATACCCACTTTGTACCAACAACAGATCTGTTCTTTGGTCTTGGCACTAGGGTCCAGACTTTGTTTCTTTCAAATTCATTTAACTCTTCCTGCATTGCTTGCACCCAGTCAGCATCTTGAAGAGCTTTTTCCACTTTCTTTGGTTCAGTCTGAGAAAGAAAAGAATTGTAAAGACAGTCACTTGAAGTAGCTGTACTAGTTCTGACACCTGTATCAGGATTTCCAATTATTAAGTCAGTTGTATGTGATTTAGTCCACTTCCTTGCAGATGGAAGGTTTTCTCTAGAACTGGATGCTCCCCCATGATCCATGCCATCTTCATCAACATCTTCGGATGCTCCCCCTGAAACTATGCTCTCTGAGTTGGATCCTTCAGTATTAAAATTTTCAGAATTATCAGAACTTGGCTTATCAATACTTGATGAATCAGAACTTGAAGAGCCAGTTGTATGTTCAGATGCTTCTTGAGATGTGGTTGCATCTTTAGTATGCTCCCCCTGCACAGGTGCATCTTCCTTTGGCGTAGTCACCACAGTTTCAATAACATCAAAGCTTAATCCATCAGAGTTTGCAGTATCAGGATTTAGACTGTCAGGATTTTCAGTATCAGAATTTAAGTCTTCATTTTCAAATCTCAGCTGATCATGATCATTGAAATCTTCAAGTCCGGTAATTTTCTTATCATCAAAGGAGACATTGATAGATTCCATGACCACCCTTGTTCTCAAGTTAAAGACTCTGAAGGCTTTTGTGGAAAGTGGATATCCAACAAAGATTCCTTCATCAGCTTTTAGATCAAATTTCGATAGCTGTTCAGGATGAGTCTTAAGAACAAAACACTTGCGAGTATCAGGTTCTGATGCTTCTTTAGAGTCTTGAGATGTGGTAGGATCTTCAGCTTGCTCCCCCTGGACAGGTGCATTTTCCTTTGGAGTTGTTACCACGGATTCAATGACATCAGTACTTACAGGTTCAGAGTTTGTCATCAGAATTTACAGATTCAGAATTTAAGTCTTCATTTTCAAATCTCAGCTGATCGTGATCATTGAAATCTTCAAGTCCAATAATCTTCTTGTCATCAAAAGATACATTGATAGATTCCATGATAACCCTTGTTCTTAAATTGTAGACTTTGAAGGCTTTTGTGGAAAGTGGATATCCAACAAAAATTCCTTCATCAGCTTTTAGATCAAATTTTGACAGCTGTTCAGGATGAGTCTTAAGAACAAAACACTTGCAACCAAATACATGAAAGTATTTCAGATTTGGCTTCTTTTTCTTCACCATCTCATATGGTGTATTTCCATGCTTGTTAATGAGTGTTGCATTTTGAGTAAAACAAGCAGTCTGCACAGCTTCAGCCCAAAAATAGGTTGGAAGCTTTGCTTCATCAAACATAGTTCGTGCAGCTTCAATAAGAGTTCTATTCTTTCTTTCAAAAACTCCATTTTGCTGTGGAGTTCCAGGAGCAGAAAATTCCTGCTTGATTCCATGGTTTTTGCAGAACTCTTCCATTATCAAATTCTTCAACTCAGTGTCATTATCACTTCTTATAATCTTCACAGAATCTTTGACCAATTTATCCAGTTGCCTGACATGATCAATCAAGATAGATGCAGTTTCACTTTTTGTGTGCAAGAAATACACCCATGTGTATCTGGTGAACTCATCCACTATGACCATAGCATATTTCTTCTTTGCAATAGTCATGACCTTCATTGGACCAAATAGATCAACATGTAGTAGGTGATAAGGCTCAAGAATTGATGATTCAGTCTTGCTCTTGAATGAAGATTTTCTTTATTTAGCCTTCTGACAGGAATCACAAAGGCCATTAGGAGCAAACACTGACTTTGGCAGTCCTCTCACAAGATCTTTCTTGACTAATTCATTTATATTGTTGAAATTTAAATGAGAGAGTTTCTTGTGCCAGTTCCAGCTTTCTTCAATTGATGCTCTACTCATCAGACAGACTGCAGAACCATCAGTACTTATTGAAAGCTTGGCTTCATAAATGTTACCACGCCTGTATCCTTTGAGAACAACTTTTCCTGTAGATTTACTTACAACTTCACAGTGTTCTTTAAAGAAATCCACATGATAACCTCTGTCACAGATTTGACTAACACTCAGCAGATTGTGTTTAAGTCCTGAGACTAGAGCTACTTCTTTAATGATGGCATTCCCAAGATTGATATTGCCATATCCCAACATTTTTCCAATGTTGCCATCTCCATAAGAAACACTTGGGCCAGCCTTCTCCATAAAGTCTGATAGCAGGGCTTTATTTCCAGTCATATGTCCTGAACATCCACTGTCCAGAACTAGGATGTTTTTCATGTTGCCCTGCAATCACAAAGACCACTAATGATTAGTTTTAAGGACCCAGACTTGCTTGGATCCTTTGGCCTTATTAAGTTTGTTAACATTTGCAGTGGATTTAGCATCAGAGTTTATGTTAACATTTTTCTTATCAGAATTTACAATATCAGACTTTGAATCAGAACTTACACTAGAAGGAACAATGCTAACTTTCTTTAAAGAAGGTTTTATTTGATAATAATCATAGTACAGACTATGATATTCCTTACAAGTATAAATGGAATGCCATAAACTACCACAATGAAAACAAGGATTTTGTGGCTTATATCTAACAGACTGACTCTTAACTCCTGACTTTGAAAGTAAGGAGTTTATATTCTTATTCTTCCTGCAAAAAGAAGCCAGGTGGTTAGAACTTCCATAGTTATGACACGTTTTTCTAGGAGCATCAGGAACAGGCTTATAATCATTGCTTTTATTCACCCCTTCCTTTCCATTCCTATTTTTCCTAGGTGATTTTACCTTGTTTGCATTCTTAACATCTTTCAGCTTATGCTTAAGCTGCTTCTTTGTCATTAAGCCTACATTTACTTCAGTTGTCTTTTCCTGTTTTAGTTTGTCAGAAGTTAATTCCTTTTTAACTTCTGATTTCTCAGTATCAGACTTTACAGCTACAAACTTACCAGGTTTTAACTTTGGCTTTTGTTTAACAACTATAGGCTTAATATCTATAGTTCCTTTATCATTCTTATCATCTCCATAACCTAAGCCCTCTTTCCAGTTTTCACTACTTAACAAATTCTGAGTTATTCTGCCAGAGTTAGTCCAAGTCCTGATAATCTCTCTTTCCTTTTCTAACTCAGCTTTTAGAGATTCATTCATTTAAGTACTTCATCCCTAACATAGAAAGCATCATCTCTATCTTTCCGAGTTTGATGGAACATGACTAACTCTTTTTCTAAATAATCATTCCTCTTTTTACAAGCAAGATTTTCAGAAGTTAATCTTTCACATGTTAAAGTTTGGTCTCTATAGCTAATGAACATGGTTTTAAGATATCTTCTCAACTCATTAATATCATCAGTATGAAAGGCATAAGTAGTTTGAGGTACCTTTAACTCAGCAGCTTCAGTACTGCTTTCAGCATTTGCCATATCAGCATTTGCCATCAAGGCATAGTTCTCCTCACTTTCAGAATCTGAGGTGTCTGTCCAGTTTTTCTTCTTTGTGACAAGAGCCTTGCCTTTGTCACTCTTCACTTTCTTGCAATCAGGAGATATGTGGCCTTTTTCACCACAGTTGTAGCATTTGGCATTTGTATAATCTCCTCTATCAGACTTTCCTCCTTTGCCTTCAGATTTTCTGAAATTCTTCTTATCAGAACTTGCACCTCTCCTGGAAAACTTATTTCCCTTCTTGAACTTCCTGTATGCAATCTTCGTGATTCCTTTCACTATAAGAGCACACAGCTTCATCATCTCTTCATCAGCATCCGTCTCAGGAAAGCTTTCAGTTTCTGAGTCATCATCACTATCAGAACTTGATGACTCAGTATCAGACTTTGTGAAGAGAGCTTTACGCTTGCCCTTCCTTGCGGTAGCTGCCTTGGGAGATACTTATTCAGCCTTAAGAGCAACTATCCTTGACTTTCCTCCTTTCCTCTTGCTTCTTTGTTCCATCTCAAGTTCATGAGTCTTGAGCATCCCATAAATTTCATCAAGAGTCGTTTCATCAAGATTATAGTTGTCTCTTATAGTTGTTGCCTTCAAATCCCAGCTTTCAGGAAGAGCTAACAGGAATTTAAGGTTTGAATCTTCAAGATCATACTCCTTATCAACCAGTGAAAAATCATTCAAGAGCTTGACAAATCTGTCATATAAATCAGTTAATGACTCATTTGGCTTTGAGTCAAAGTGTTCATACTCTTGAGTGAGTATTGTCTTCCTGTTCTTCTTGATCGAATCAGTTCTCTGACATCTTGCTTCCAAGGAATCCCATATCTCCTTTGCAGTCTTGCAGTTAATTACCCTATTTGACATTACATTATCAATGGCACTATGCAGTAAGTCTCGTACCTTCGCATCCTTAGCAATTGAAGTGATATCTTCAGTAGTGTAATCACTCTTCTCCTTTGGTACAGACTTTGCTGCTTCACCTGCAACTGCAACTGTGAGCTTTGTTGGATTGTGAGGTCCTTCCTTGATTCTGTCAAGATATTCTGGATCTGTAGCTTCCAGAAACATAGTCATCCTCACTTTCCATATGGGATATTCAGACGGTTTCAATATAGGAACTCTAATAGTCTCATATCGACTATGGATTTGTGTCTTTGGTGGTTCTTCAGTTTTGGTGGACTTGGTTGGAGTTTCTGCTTCAGACATGATTATTTTTGGATCTTAAAATGTTTGTGTGTTAACAGATAGGCTCTGATACCACTTGTTAGGTCACACACACTGTAGAGGGGGGTGAATACAGTGTATAGAACAATCAAATCGAATTCTAATAACACAAGTAACAGAAAACAGACTTTATTCAAAGCAATAAACTCTGTTACAGTATGGAACTGTCATCTCTCAGTGATGAACAAATATCACGAGAGCTGCTAGGGTTACAATGAATAATATTCTCGATAACGATAACACTTATAGTGTAAACCCTATGTCTGTGTTTATATACTACACAGTTACAAGATAATCGCTAATTGATATGGAATATAATTCTGCTTCCTAAAATATATCAATCAGATATCTTTTCTTCCAAGTATTCTATTCTTCATAGAATTCCTTCTTCATGCATATCTCTTCTTATATTTGTCTTGATCTTCTTTTCCTTCTAATCAGTTGTCTTCCTTATCTGAACGTTTCCTTTAAGTCCTGATATTATCTTCTGATAAATATCTCCTGAACCTTAAGTACTGATAACTTAAGTTCTGACTTCAGTATAAGTGCTTATTTCAGTTAAATACTGATTTGTCCTGTTTAAGTAAGATCTGAAAACTAAACATAAATCATATTAGTCATGACATTATCAAATATATCTAACATTTGGTATCTGGAAATCAACAAAGGATGGTTTACAAAGAATAAGGCTTACGGTTTAAAGTTCAAATGATGTGATCTGATTTCAAGGCTATATGATTCCAAGTACTCACAATATAAAACAGTGCTATTGGAATATTAACAATTGGTCACAAGAGAATTTAGAAGTATTTGCAATATATCTCGAGAAAGATTTAGAAGTACTTTCCTTGCAGGGCTTTACAATTATTACTAATCGACTATGAGCCCACTCTGACGCTCAGGCTTTATTGTCTATTCACTAAATCACCCTGGATTCGACCTCAACACTTAAGTCCTTTGATTGGAACCTTACTGAGCTTTTCGACTGACCACTAGGTTATCTTTAGTCCAACATCCACTTTCGGTTGCCCGACTAGAACCTACAGGGTCGAAATACTCTATGTTAGACATCTAGTTATGCTTGACATATCCTCGATACCAACAATCCCGACTCATACTTATATACATTACTATAGTACACGTAACATACAGGATTCATATACTCAAATCTCGATTCAATATTTATTCTCGGAAAACACATATACTCATTGTTTTATGAAACAAGGGTTGGCAGTTATAATTTATGAAATATATTATTACTACACGAAGGTACATTTCATAAAATAGGGTTATTAACCATATGGCACAATATGCAGGTAGGCTCGTACCACATTTATTTATAAGTATATAACTATATACACTCGACTGATATTTCCGATATTTTATAGGATACGCTTCCGAAATTTGGACAGCGTCTCCTTTGTTTATCGGACTACCCGTCGAAACAATGAATCGACGTCAATACACAACAACAACAACAATCCACAATCACCATCCAATTGACATCACAACCAAACAATCAATTCAATTATATATCTCGATCCTCGATACAACCTTTACATTTTAATTAAATACTTCCATTCTGGAAATAATTTTACGAACTAATTTATTTATTTTAAAATATTAGGACTCAGAATAAATCATCACAGTCCACCGTTAACTCATCGAAAATCATTTTTAACGGCGGCAGAAATTCATCGGTACCCTAATATTTCGGGCGTCCAAGACGAATTCTACCGATAATAATATACAAATTTCTCAGTAATCAAATAATCCACGATAATTGTACGAAATTCATTCGAATCTTTCCTATATTAATCCGAATAATTCCAAACCATTTATCACAGATTATCATCACAAATAATTCACAGAAATTAACACTCGCGAAAACCAATAACGCGCACATACACGCAACAGGCCGGAGTAGGAGGAAACAGCGGTGGCCGGAATAATTAACGGGCGGCAATGAAAATCTGAGAGATACACAGCCATCAATATATACATACATATGTATACAAAATCAAGGTTATTCAATCGAAATTGAGCAGAACAGGGGAAGTTCACCGAAAATAAGTCGGCGGCTTACCGAAAAACAGGGAGGCGGCGACTGAGAACCCGAAGGGAACGGCGGCCGTAGCAAAAGAGGAACGGGACCAAGCTTACAGATATCGGGGAAAAGCCCGAACAGAGGGGAATGAAAAAAATGAACAAGGAAACAAGAGAGATTGAGATGGCTGCCCGAGAAAGAAGAGGAAGAAAATAATAATAAATAAATAAAAAATAATACCCATATTGTAGTAATCTGCCACGTATCTCTAGTTTAACAGGAAATCAACACGTGTATACTCTAACACCCGAGAGCTTAACGCTGAACCATATTTTAACAATTTAACGAACCAAGTAGCACATAAAACAAATTCGAAAATTACGAAAATAGTCCTTAAATGCTACAAATATCCCGCAGTTTATAAAAACATAAATTTTATAATTTTACAATAATTTCTGAAACATAATTTATACCCGCTTTTATCAATTAAACGAATCAACGCGCAGATGAATTCCCAAAAATTCCTAAAATAATTTTAAAATTCTCGGAATATTCCAAACTTAAATAAATATGAGTTTCATAATTTTTGAAAAAATCTAAAATTTAAATACGGATTTTACAAGTAAAAGCAATCAGAAAATCATTTAAAGATAAATAATTAATAAAATATTGATTTCTCAATTTTATAAAATCCTAAAAATAATTATTGTAATTATAAAATCATAAAAACAATTTTAGAGACACTTCAAATATTTATACAAATAAATTTACATTAAATCCACTTTTAAAAATAAAAACAATTCAATACAATTCCATGATTAATTACGGGAACAACCCGCTACCCCATAAATCACACATACATAATAATAAAATAAAACCGAGCTGACAAAAACTATACACATACTTTATTTATTTAATACTTCCACCATTACCTATTTAAATAATTCAAAAATACACGAGTCGTTATAAGGGGTGTAAGTTCTTTTCTTTTAATTCACGACCTTTCGAGTTAGGTCAACGTTCAACATATGAGTTATAAGGTTCGGGTCTGTACCAGGCATATCAGCTGTTGTCCAAGCAAACACATCACTGTTCTTTTGGAGGAAAGTTGTCATTTGGCCCTTTAGGGGCTTGTCCAGAGATCTCCCAATATACGTGACCTTCTCCGGGTCTAAGGGGTCTAAGGGAATTGGGACCAAGTCCTCGGCTGGCTTCCTTCATAGTTCGTCATTCTCTCGGACATCCATGTCTTTTATGGGGAGGACCTGCCTCACGGTTGCATCAGTCCTAAGTGCTGCAACATAGCAATTGCGGGCCATTTTCTGATCTCCTTTCGCTTCTCCAACACCATTCCTAGTTTGGAACTTCAATATCATGTGGTAGGTTGAGGGAACAGCCTTAAAAGCATGGATCCCTGTTCTACCCAATGATAGCATTGTAAGTAGAGGCTGCCTTGACAACCTGACTGTGTGGCCTCCCTGGGCTCTTCCCCGATAGTTACGGGAAGTTGTATTGCTCCTTCGACTTTGCATTCCACATGGTTAAACCCGTAAATGGGTGTGTCGGATGGAGTTAGTTGACAATCATTGTAGCTCATCCTTATGAATGTGTCATGGAACAGAATGTCCACGGAAGCTCCATTGTCCACTAGGACCCTCATAAGAGGACAATTTCCAATTATCAGAGTGATAAACTAGAGGATTATCCTGAGAAAATTTCAAACCTTCAAGGTCTACGTCACCAAATTCAAGAGTCATCTCTTACTTAGAACGCTTAGATGGTTCTCCAACTATGCTCATTACTTCTTTTGTATAAGCTTTTCTGGGTTACGATCTATGTCGTTACCCCTTCGATCGTCATCTATTCGATCATTGTCTCTCTTTTGGCCTCCGACCTCTTCACCCTTGGTGAAACGTCCGAACTTTCCCCTTCGGATCAGATACTCAATCTCATCCTTGAGTTGCCTACAATCGTCATTATCATGACCAACATCTTTGTGAAACCTGCAATATCGACTTTTGTTTCTCTTTTCAGGGTCTCCCCTTAGTGGCTTCGACCATTTGAAATCTTTGTCCTTCTCAATTTCCATGAGAATTTGGCTCCTTGGGGCATTCAACCTCGCATATTCAGTGAACCTTGGTCGTTGATTCTTCTTAGAAGAGGAGGAGTCGGAGTTTTTCCCAATTTGTGGATCCTTGGCATCGTACTCCTGATCCGTCTTCCGCTTCTTGTTTCCATCAGGTTCATTATTCACAGCCATCTTCTTCATACCGTCCTCCACCTTCTACCTTGATATACTTTTCGGCTCTATCCTGGAGCTGCATCATGCTTTTGGGAGGGCGCTTAGCCAGGGACATCTTAAAGAACTTGTCTCTAGTCCCTTGTTGTAGGGCTATCATAGCTACCTTATCATCAAGATCAGGGACCTTCAAAGCCTCCTTCGTAAATTGATTCAGATTTGCTCTCAAAGGCTCCCTAGCTCCTTGGACTATGCCCATGAGAGAGGCTGAACTCTTCTCGTGTACTCTGCCACTTATAAACTGCTTGATAAAAGCTTGGCTCAAGTCCTTAAATGATCCAATAGAATTTGGGGGTAGACGACTATACCACCTTTGAGGCATACCCGATAGGGTTTGAGGGAAGGCCCAACACTTAATAGCGTCGTTCACGGGCTGTAGCAACAGGGCGTTAGAGAATGTCCTGACATGATTAGCTGGATCGCCAATACCATCATATGCTTTGATGTTGGGCATCTTGAACTTCCTTGAGATGCGGGCATTCATTACCTCATCAGTGAATGGGGGATTCGAATCATCAGGATCTCCTAGGGGTATAAGATCACTTGGATCAGCCCTTGGGGCAATAGCCCTTCTTGGTATTGGACCATCTAGGTCTATGATCAGAGGAGGATCTCTTCGCCTTAGAGTAAGTGGGGGTCTTGGAGTCAGATGCGTCTCCAGGTCACGCTTCAGCCATTGGATCTCAGCTTCATGAGCCCTGATCCTCTCCTGAACATCTTTGGGATTCGTCCCTTGAGTGCTCATGGGGAGATGGTCAGTACTAGACATCGGCTCTTTGCCAGAACGCCTCCTTCTCGAAGCAGCATCATCATCATCTGATGATTCAGAGTCTCTATCAGTATAAGGTTCATAGAATTCTTGATCCTCTAGAATATGAGCTAAGTCATGTATGTATTGGGGCGTCCGCCCTTGTGCTTTACTCCTATTAGAATGTCCACTTCCTCCAGCCTCGGGGTATATAGGCATCCCGTAAGGGGGGTTAGTGGTCACGATCGTCGAGTACTCATACCTAACGGGTTGAGAGTTCACAGGTATATATATCTGCTGAAATTGGGGATTCATCCCTAGTGGTTGAGCCTCAGTTGCTTCTACCTGGGTTCCCCCTTGGATGGAGGAATAAGTTGAGTGCGGTGGTACTTCCACCGCTGATGCGATTATTCGCGATGGAACAGGAGTGTCTGTTCCACTATTGTTTCTGCTTCGTGTATTCACCATGGTTGTTGTAGTCTTCCCACAAACGGCGCCAAATGTTGTGGAATAAAAACCTGAGTGTGTTAGTATTTAATGCTAGGGTTTGTGAGCTTCGAGCTTTAATGGTTGCTCTTGCGTTCGGGACTATCGGTCCTTGTAAGATGCCTATGTATCCCTGTGTTGTAGAGAATCAAGTCAAAAATATAGTTCTAGGTTGAGGAGTAGAGCCCTTTATATAATGGTGAGTCTAGGGTTAGACTTCTGTTGGGAGACTTGGTGGACAAGTCTCCAACTTAGATGGTGATTAGGAGTCCTATAAGGGAAGGAACTCCAAAACCTTCTGTGTAGGAATTTGAGTCCGTTTAGAACACATGTCTCTGCTCTTCCAGCCGTATTGGGCCTGGTCCGAAAACAGCTTATGTTCTTGGACCTTGACGACCTCAGCTGGTGGGCCTTGTCTACTTGGGTCGTCTTGAGTCTGCTACGAGCTCGGACCAGAGAGGTCTATACTGGACTTTAGAAAAGAAGCCCAATTGTAATTAATGCGACATTTAATGCGTCTTTAGGGTGTATTTTCTATCGATATCACCTAATTCTAATATGAACACACAAAAATTGAATTAAAAATTATACCTCTAATAACGATTTTGATGAAGGATTAGAAAAATACATATTGTGAGCTTCAAATAGAATACTCGTACGCCTGATTTGAACACCAAAATCACCCCGAAATTGATCTTTGATTCTTGTTTGCCAAGAACCCTAATTCCCCTTTTTTAGAGAATTTTAATTATTTTTCTGATTTTTTTTTTCGAATTTTTATAATTATTATATAATTAATTAATAAATTTAGGCTATTTATAATTACTGAAAAATACTTCTAAAATTTAGGCCCTAATTATATCTCTTAATAAAATTAACTGGCCCCTAATTAATATTTTATGGGGAATAATTTTTAAATTTTTTAATTTCAAATAAATACAAAATTTATGCCAAAATTTCCCAAAAATTGTGAATAATTCAAAAGTGCAAAGAAATGAAATATTTGAAAGTCCCATGATTTTATAAAAATAAAAAATATGATTTTTATGATTTTTTAAGCACCCGTAGGGGTCCGGAAAAGTCATTTTTCACGAAACGAGATATTTTATAAATTAACTGGATGTTCAGAATATCGATATGGTATACGCCATATTAAGCAAAATAAGTCCAATTATTTTATATGAAATATCAGCTATTAAAACAAAGTCTGGGCCGTATAGCTTTTGATATAAAAGCATTTAACCCGCAATAAAATATATAAAAATACCCCGAACTATATGGAACACATACAACACATAACAGCTAATAATTTACGACTAATCACACTTAATAATATTATAAACACATAATACCCATTTATTATGATATTAAACAATCATTATTTCTCAATCATTACATCCTTCCCCCTTAAAAGGATTTTGTCCTCAAAATCTCGCTAAGAAAATAACTGGGGATACTTTTCTAATATTTTACTCTCAAGCTCCCAGGTTGACTCTTCAACCATAGGATTTCTCCACAAAACTCGTACTAATGGTACAGACTTATTTCTCAACACTCTTTCTTGCTGATCTAGAATTCTTATTGGTTGCTCTATATATGACAAATCAGCTTGAATTTCTATCGGCTCGTACTCTATCACATGCCTTGAATCCGGATTATATCTCTTAAGCATTGACACATGAAACACTTTATGAATATGCTGCATATGAGCTGGTAAGGCTAACTTATATGCTACCTTTCCTACTTTCTTTAATATCTCAAATGGACCAACGTAATGCGGCTTAAGTTTACTCTTCTTTCCAAATCTGGTCAATCCTTTCCATGGTGATATCTTCAATAACACAGGTTCTCCCTCATTGAAATCCATATCCTTTATGGCTTGATTCGCATATTTCTATTTTCAATTATGCGTTGTTTCTAGTCGCTTTTGAATAAGTTTAACTTCTTTTTAGTTTGATGGATCAATTCTGGACCTAGAATCTTGCGTTTACCAACTTCATCCCAACATACTAGAGATCTGCACTTCCTCATGTATAAGGCTTCATAAGGTGGAATCCCAATGCTTGCTTGATAGTTGTTGTTGTAAGAAAATTCCACTAACGGTAAATGTTCATCCTAACTACCTTCAAAATCCAATGCACATACTCGTAGCATATCTTCAATTGTTTGGATTGTTCTTTTGCGTTTCCCGTCCGTCTGTGGATGGTATGCGGTGCTCATATTTAACTTAGTGCCCAAGCATTCTTGAAATTGTCTCCATAATCTTGCATTGAAACGAGGATCTTGATCGAAAACGACTGATACAGGAACTCCATGTCGCGTCACGATTTCCTTGAGATATAAATGCACTAGCTTGTCAAGCCAAAATCTCTCATTGATTGGAAGAAAATGTGCTGACTTTGTTAGTCTGTCAATGATAACCCAGATTGCGTCATAATTTTCCTTGGTTCTTGGGATTCCTACTACGAAATCCATCGCAAGATGTTTCCATTTCCATTCCGGAATATCCAGTGGTTGCAGTAATCCACTTGGACATTGATGTTCCGCCTTGACTCGTTGACATGTATAACATTTACTTACCCATTTCGCTATTTCCTTTTTCATGTCTAGCCACCAAAAATTTTCTTTGAGATCCCTGTACATCTTTGTGCTCCTTGGATGAATAGAGTATCTTGAGTTATGAGCGTCTCGTAAGATTTTTTCTTTCAGTTTTGCTACATTAGGTACCCAGATTCTCGAGGAAAAATGTAGAATTCCCTTGTCGTCCTTTTAACTTGTAATTTCTTCTCATGTTAAGCTTTCGCTTTCATGACTCATTATCTCTTCTTGACATCTTTGAATATTTTCCAACAACTCTGGTTGAAATTTTACTATATAATGCATCTCAGTGGATGCTTCTAGAATACGAACTTCAATTTCTAGTCTCTCAAATTCTTTGATTAACTCTTCTGAAGAAGTTAGCACGTTCAATCTTTATTTTCTGCTCAGCGCATCTGCTACAATATTTTCCTTTAACGGGTGATAGTTAGTTGACACATCGTAATCCTTAATTAATTTTAGCCATCGTCGTTGCCTCATGTTGAACTCCTTCTGAGTGAAGATATATTTCAAGCTTTTATGATCGGTGTAGATTTCACATTTCTCTCCATACAGATAATGTCTCCATAGTTTTAGTGCAAACACAATTGCAGGTAGCTCCAAGTCATGCATCGGATATTTCTGTTCATGAGGTTTCAATTGTCTAGAAGCATATGCAATCAGATTACCATGTTGCATCAGTACACATCCGAGTCCTCGGTAGGAAGCGATACTGTAATTAACAAAGTCTTTTTGATCATCTGGAAAAACCAATACAAGTACGGCTACTAATCGATTGTTCAATTCTTGGAAGCTTTCCTCGCATTTCTCATTCCATATGAACTTTTCATCCTTTTGAGTCAGCTTGGTTAATGGTGTAGCTATCTTCTCAAAATCTTTAACAAATCTTCTAACCAGTTAATCCCATGAAACTTCTGACTTCTATAGGTGTCTTTGGTCTTTCCCAATTCAAAATAGCTTCATTCTTCGCTGGATTGTTGAGTGGCATTTATGACAGTTATAATGCTCTATTAAGCTTTGAATTGATGTGTTTGTACTCAAGTTGTTAAGTGTTTTAATGTGTTTTCTAGTGTTTTTGCATTTCAGACATTATCTAGGTAATCAGGTGAATTAGCATTGTTTTTATGCTAATTTGGTGTCAAGGTGGTGTTGGAATAAAATCTCGTGGAAAACCGGCTCGAAGCAGCAAAGAAAAGAAGAAATCAGAAGTTTTTTCAGAAGTACGGCGCGCCCGCGCAGGTCTAGCACGCGATCGTGCCAGTTTTTCAGAGATGCATCGCGCCCGCGCTAGGCCGCACCGGGTCGGGATCACAGAATCCTGATTCTATTCTAATTATAATTGGAGGACTTCTATCTTGCATGGGCTGCGATATATATTCAAATAAAGGACGTTTTCAAGGGAGAGACATACCAGAGCACAATGAGAGTCATAAGAAGACCGTGTTAGCACGATTCAACGAAGATAAAGAAGATCTTATTTTTACTTGTGAATCTTTATTCTAAGTTGTAACTTGGATGCTAGTTTTCTTATTTATGAACCTTAATCTTGTTTCGTACTTGGTTTTGTTATTTAAGAATAAAGACTACGGTTATTATACCATGCTTTCATCGGAACCCACGTTGATGATGAGTTCGATAATGGGCTAATTGTTATCGTGGGGTTCAAGCGGATTTATTTATGGATTTCTTTAGTTAAATTGTTTTGATACCTTAGTGTGTGGTGATTGTATGATAATCTAGTATTGGTTGTGCTTATTTGTCTTATAAGAGTCACGAACTTGTAAGATAGCGTGTTAATCTTTAATGAAGTGACATTTAATTTAAGGATTTAGAACTTTCCATGCTAGCATAGGTTCATGTGTTATTGTTATGCATGATTCGTAGGTAATTTTAACCATCTTACTTGCCCTGTGTAATCATGATAGATAATTTGTGCTTAAACCTTTATGTTGTTAAATTCTATAGACATATAGGGTCTCAATATAATCGGTGTCTATTCAGCTTCTATCTCTTTTGTGGATATCTAGTAGTATGTTACTCGTGCAACGAAAATTGGCGTTTAGCAGTTTCATGTTATCTGATTAGTGTCATCACCATTGCATGCTAAGGTTAAGAACAATAATGCTATTGAATGAAGTATTTAATGAAGTTAGAATCTCATGTTTGTCTCATATAATATACAACTCTCTTTACTCTCTTAGTTATAATTGTTAGTTTAATTCAAAGTTATAATCAAACCCAAATTGTTATCGTCTTAGTATTGGATAATAACCATATCATCGGTGCATAAGTGCATTAATTACATAGTTAACCAAAGCCAGTCTCTGTGGGAATGAACTAGAAACAATTCTATATTACTTGCGAACGCGTATACTTGCGTGAATTATTAGCGCGTGTTTAGCCCTAACATTTTTTTGGCACCGCTGTAGGGGACTGTAGTGTTAATTTTTAGTTTATGTGTTTGTCATCAGTGATCGTTAAAGTTTATTGACTCGGACATTGTTACTTATTTGTTTTCTTGTTTTATTTTAGGTACTCTAGCGAGCATGTATGCATACACGTTCGCGGTCTCGGAAGAGAACTCTGGATAAAGCCGAGGAAGAAGTTGTAGTGGTTCGAAGGGAAGTTTTTGAAGAAGAGGAGAAGCTAGAAGAAGAAGAGAAAGTCGAGGAACCAATTTTAGTAGTGATGGGAGATCAAGCAGAAAATCCTAAGGCCTTGATGGACTACTCTCGGCCTAAGATCAATGACATTCAGTCAAGCATCATCAGACCAGCCATCTCGACTAACACTTTTGAGATCAAGTCAAACAGGATTCAGATGATACAGAACTCAATTCAGTTTGGGGGTTCTCCTACAGAAGACCCCAACATACATATCATGGATTTCATCGAGATCTGTGATACTTTCAAGTTCAATAGTGTGACTGAAGATGCTATCAAGCTGCGACTCTTCCCATTCTCTCTGAGGAATAAAGTAAAGTGTTGATTACACTCTCTACCACCAGGGTCTATCACCACTTGGGAAGATCTGGTTCAAAAGTTTCTCACTAAATTCTTTCCTATGGTGAAGACTACTGCAATTAGGAATGCTCTTACTCAGTTTGCTCAGCAAACTGGAGAATCTCTGTATGAGGCTTGGGATCAATATAAGGAGATGCTAAGGAAGTGCCCACACCACGGCATGCCTGATTGGATGATTATAAACTATTTTTATAATGGATTGGGTGCTACTTCTAGACCCATGCTCGATGCAGCATCAGGAGGAGCCTTGTGGGCTAAGAGCTATGATGAAGCCTATGAATTGATTGAACTGATGGCTGCTAATGAATACCAGAATCCTTCCCAGAGACTAACTCAGGGAAAAGTAGCAGGAATTCTGGAGTTGGGTGCAGCAACTGCTATAGCTGCCCAACTTAAGGTATTGACAATGAAAGTGGACTCTTTGGCTAATTATGGAGTTAACCAGATCACTAGTGTTTGTGAGCTTTGTGTGGGGCACATGAAACTGTGCAGTGTGCTATTTCTAGCGAATCAGCTCAATTTGTGAGCAACTTTCAGAGATCACAACAACAAGCTCCAATCACTTATTATCCGAATAACCGCAATCATCCTAACTTCAGCTGGAGCAACAATCAGAATGCGGTGCAACAATCTTATCAGCCATATACAGCAAGGCAGTATAACCTTCCTGGTTTTCAGCAACCGCAATATGCCCCGAACAACAACTTCAACTTCAGCAGTTACCTCAAGCTAATGAAAAATCTGAATTTGAGGAGTTGAGACTAATGTGTAAGAGCCAAGTTGTCTCTATCAAGACCTTGGAGAATCAGATTGGGCAAATTACTAATGCCTTACTAAATTGTCAACCTGGCATGCTTCCGAGTGATACTAAAGTGCCAGGAAAAAAGGAAGCTTAGGAGCATGTTAAAGCAATCACATTGAGGTCTGGTAAGGTTATGAATCCTAAAGAAGCTAAGACTCCAAATTCTAAAGTGGAGGCTTATGAAGATGAAGTGCAGAAGGAAGCCAAAGTGGAACCAAGAAAGACTACTGTTGAGCACACTCCTCCTGAGGGTAATACAGGGGAGAAACAGATTTATCCTCCACCTCATTTTCCTAAGAGGCTGTAGAAGAAAAAACTGGATAAGCAGTTTGTGAAGTTTCTAGAGGTGTTCAAGAAACGTCACATCAACATACCTTTCGTTGAGGCTCTTGAGCAAATGCCTAGTTACGTGAAGTTCATGAAAGGTATTCTCGCTAGGAAGGTGAAGCTTGATGAATTAGAGACCGTTGATCTCACAGAAGAATGCAGTGATGTGCTGCAACAGAAATAGCCTCTGAAGCTTAAAGATCCTGGAAGCTTCACTATTCTTTGCACCATTGGAAATGTGTCATTTGATAAGTGTCTATGTGACTTGGGAGCTAGCATCAATCCGATGCCATTGTCAATCTTCAAAAGTTGGACTTGCCTGATCCAAAGCCCACATACATGACTTTGCAGTTGGCCGATCGTTCTATTACATATTTACGAGGTATTGTGGAGGATGTCTTGGTCAAGGTGGATAAACTCATTTTCCCTGCTGATTTTATAATTCTTGATTTTGAGGAGGATAAGAAAATTTCCATAATCTTGGGAAGACCTTTCTTGGCTACTGGCCGAACCTTGATAGATATGTAGAATGGTGAGCTTACCATGCGAGTGATGGATCAGGATGTGAATTTTAATATGTTCAATGCCATGAAATTCCCTACCGAAAATGAGAAGTGTTTTAAGGTGGAAATGGTCGATACTGTGGTTAATTCGGAACTCGATCGTTTGCTAAGATCTGATGCCTTAGAGAAGGCATTATTGGGGAATTCTGATAGCGAAGATGACCACGGTGATGAGCACTTGAAATATTTGAATGCTTCTCCCTGGAAGCGAAAGATCGATATGCCTTTTGAATCTCTTGGATTGGAGGATTTGAAAAGTTCTCTGAAACACCTTAAGCCATCTATTGAGGAAGCTCCTACTCTTGAGCTTAAACCTTTACCTGAACATTTGAGGTATGCATTTTTAGGTGATGCATCTACTTTGCCTGTTATTATTACATCTGAACTTTCAGGTACCGATGAGGAGAAGCTTTTGAGAATTCTTAGAGAGTTTAAATCGGCAATTGGTTGGACTATAGCAGATATCAAAGGAATCATCCCTTCTTATTGTATGCAGAAAATTTTGCTAGAGGAAGGAAGCAAGCCTACTGTTGAGCAACAGAGAAGGCTAAATCCAATCATGAAAGAGGTTGTAAAGAAGGAGATCCTCAAGTGGCTAGATACAGGGATCATCTATCCTATTTCTAACAGTTCATGGGTGAGCCCAGTTCAGTGTGTGCCAAAGAAAGGTGGTATCACTGTGGTAGCAAATGAGAAGAATGAGCTTATTCCTACACGAACAGTCACGGGGTGGAGAGTTTGCATGGATTATAGGAAGTTGAACAAGGCTACAAGGAAGGATCACTTCCCTCTTCCTTTCATTGATCAAATGCTTGATAGACTGGATGGGCATGATTACCTATTATCTTCTGGATGGCTATTCGGGATATAATCAGATTTTTATCACACCAGAAGATCAGGAGAAGACTATATTCACATGTCTTTTCGGCATTTTTGCATTCTGAAGAGTTTCTTTTGGGCTATGTGGAGCGCCAGCCACTTTTCAGAGATGTATGATGGCTATTTTCTCTGATATGATTGGAAATAACATAGAAGTGTTCATGGATGATTTCTCGGTCTTTGGAACTTCATACGATGAATGCTTGCACAATCATTGGTTAGTGCTGAAAAGGTATGTTGAGACCAACTTGGTTCTCAACTGGGAGAAATGTCATTTTATGGTGCGCCAAGGCATCATTCTTGGTCACAAGGTTTCTAGCAAGGGGCTTGAGGTGGAAAAGGCCAAGGTGGGGGTGATCAAAAATCTTCCTCCACCCATATCTGTTAAGGGAATTCACAGTTTTCTTGGTCATGCAAGTTTTTATAGGCATTTCATCAAGGACTTCTCGAAGATTTCGAAGCCTTTGTGCAATTTTCTAGAGGAAGACATTCCTTTCAAGTTTGATAACGAGTGCCTTGTTGTTTTTAAGAAATTGAAGAAGAGTTTGATTACGGCACCTGTTATAACTGCACCTGATTGGTCTGAACCATTTGAAATGATGTGCGATCCAAACGACTATGCAGTTGGAGCAGTTCTTAGGCAACACTAGAACAACATATTTCATGTAGTCTACTATGCTAGTAAGACTCTTAATAGTGCTCAACTGAATTACACCACTACTGAGAAAGAATTTTTGGCCATCATCTATGGTTTTGAGAAATTTTGATCGTATCTACTTGGGACGAAGGTGACACTTTTCACTGATCACGTAGCAATTCGATATCTCATCTTGAAGAAGGACTCAAAGCCAAGGTTGATTCGATGGGTTCTTTTACTTTAGGAGTTTGAGTTAGAGATCAAGGACAGGAAAGGGACTGAGAATCAAGTCACCAATCATCTCTTGCATTTAGAAGATCCAATTGCTACTTCACAAGGTAAGTCTTTGATTAACGAGTCTTTTCCCAATGAGCATTTATTTGGAGTGCAAGCTAGTGAACTACCTTGTGTTATGCCTCCAGAGTTGACTCTCGCTCAAGGAAAGAAGTTTCTATATGAAGTGAAGTGGTATATGTGGGATGAGCCGTTTCATTTTTGCCAAAGAGCTGACCAAATCATCAGAAGATGTATTCCTTACAGCGAAACGGGGGGGATCTTGCGAGATTGCCACTCAATGGCTTATGGAGGACATTATGGTGGAGAAAAGACAGTATCTCGTATTCTTCAAGCAGGTTTCTTTTGGCCAACTTTGTTTAAAGATGTTCATCAGTTTGTTTTGAAATGTGATCGATGTCAACGAGTGGGGAATATTTCTAAGAGGGATGATATGCCTCTTAATGTGCTTCTCGAGGTCGAAGTCTTCGATATTTGGGGAATTGACTTCATGGGGCCATTTGTCTCATCTTGTAACAATCAGTATATCTTGTTGGCGGTTGATTATGTGTCGAAATGGGTTGAAGTTAAGGCGTTTCCAAGGAACGATGCAAAGATAGTGCTTAATTTTCTTCACAAGTAGATATTCACAAGATTTGGAACTCCAAGAGTCATAATCAGTGATGAGGGGTCGCATTTCTGTAACCGCAAGTTCACTGCTATGATGCAAAGATATAATGTGAATCATCGCATTACTACGGATTATCATCCTCAGACGAATGGTCAAGCCGAGGTATCTAACAGAGAGATCAAGTGTATTTTAGAAAAAGTTGTGTGTCCATCGAGAAAAGATTGGTCTTTGAAGCTTGATGAAGTTGTCTGGGCGTATCGAACAACATACAAGACTCCGTTAGGGATGTCACCGTATCAGTTGGTTTATAGTAAGGGATGTCATTTGCCGGTGGAGCTAGAGCATAAAGCGTATTGGGCTTTGAAGAAATTGAATCTGGATTTGGATGCAGCTGGAAAGAAGAGGATTCTTCAGTTGAATGAGCTCGACGAGTTTCGACTTCAAGCTTATGAGAACAACAAAATATATAAGGAGAAAGTCAAGAGGTGGCACGATCGGGGTCTAGTGCTCAAATCATTTGTGTCGGGGCAACAAGTTCTTTTATTCAAATCTCGTCTCCGTCTTTTTCCTGGAAAGTGGAAGTCAAGATGGCCAGGGCCGTTTGTTGTCAAAAATGTGTTTCCACATGGAGCAGTGGAGATTTTTAAGAATGATCCAGGCCAAACATTCAAGGTAAATGGTCAGAGGTTGAAGCATTACTATGGTGACATGAAAAACCGCGAGGTGGTTAGTAACGTTATATTGTCCGTTTGATCTCGAGTTTCTACGTCAAGCTAACAATGTAAAGCAAGTGCTTCTTGGGAGGCAACCCAAGTTTGCCGTACATTAGTAAGTAGAGAAAGCAAAAAGAAAAGAGAAAATCATAAAAAAAACCAGGAAAAAGAGAAAAATTCAGCGTCAACTTCAGAAGCCTGGCGTGCTCGTGCTTCCTAGCGCGTGCCCGCGCTGAAAACACAGAAACATGGCACGCCCGCGCTGATCCAGCGCGCGGCCGTGCCGATTTTGCAGAAGTTGCGCGTGCCCGCGCTGTCCTAGCGCGCAGTCGTGTCATAATCCCGACTCATCAATAAAAAAGTCAGTTTTGAAAGGGAAAATCGGGATTTTTGCTACAAAATCAATTCCCAACCGAATTTTACTCCCCCACATCACAAATTTCCCTGTCCAAATCAAACCCATTACTCCCATTATTCCCATAATCAAATCCCACTTCTATTCTACATACAATTCTCTTTTCACTGCAAAATCGGTACGGCCGCACGCTGGATCAGCGCGGGTGTGCTATATTTCTGTGTTTTCAGCGCGGGCCCGCGCTATCCTAGCGCGCAGTCGTGTCATAATCCCGACTCATCAATAAAAAAGTCAGTTTTGAAAGGGAAAATCAGGATTTTTGCTACAAAATCAATTCCCAACCGAATTTTACTCCCCCACATCACAAATTTCCCTCTCCAAATCAAACCCATTACTCCCATTATTCCCATAATCAAATCCCACTTCTATTCTACATACAATTCTCTTTTCACCACCTATATATATACATACACTCATACACAAACTTCTTCACCACTTCACAAATTCTCAAACACAAATTCTCTCTCAAACACAAAACTCTTATTCTCTCTACTCAAGTCCAATGGCACCCAAGAGATAGAGAACACAAGTAAGCAGCAACACCGATTCTTCTAGTGTGGGTGGTGTAAGGCCAGGGTTCTCTACTCCCGAGGCTGAAGCGGAGTATACAAGGCTTCTTTCGAATCCGATCATCAAGGAGCAAGGTTTTTTGCCATCGGGGAAGGATGGTAAGCTATTGGAGATGATTCTGGAGATGTGATGGGTTCCTTTTTGCGAGGCACCCGCTGCTGTGCCCATGAGTGTTGTTCGTGAGTTCTATGTGAATGCGAAGGCTGAGAAGAATGGCTTCACGGTGATACGAGGAAGGACTTTGGAGTATAGTGCGGAGGCTATTAGGACGGTGATTGAGCAGCCTGCGAGGAAGCCCGGGCAGGACACTTGGAATGATAAGACTCCAAAGAACTTTGATCTGGATCTTATTGTTGCTACACTGTGCCAGCACGATACTCACTGGAAGATCAAGAGGGGCACTACTGAGTATTCTACGTTCTCGGCTTCCATCATGAACAGGTTTGCCCGTGCATGGAATGCGTTTATTTGTGCTAACATCATGCCATCTTCTCATGTGCATGAGATTACTGTTATGGGGCATTCTTCAGAGCGATTATGTGAATCTGGGGATGGTAATTAATCAGGATATTCTGAAGTTCTTGAGGGGGAGTACCACGGGGTCTATACAGTATGCGTCCGTTGTGACAAAGTTGTGCGTAGCAGTTGGTGTTTATTGGCCCGCACATGAGCAGTTGCAGATCCCGAGTGCTCCTATTGACAGCACTACTTTGGCTATAATGCAAGAATAGGATGGAGGCAAGCCCAATCTGAAGGGGCTTGGTTATACTTTTGACCACCTACCTAGTGGGAGGCCATCTGTTGGGGCCACTCAGGCGAGCAGGACTGCTTGGAGATCTCAGCTAGGAGATGAGGCTGGGCCATCGCAGCAGGCATGTGAGGAGGAGGAAGGAGCTGATATGGGAGATGGCATGAGCATGACGCAGTACAGGCATCTAGCTAGGAGGATGGATGCGATGCATGACATCCACAGCAAGTTTGCACGTGATCTCACCCAGGCATTGGGGACAGCTTTCAGAGCCACCAGTGTTGACATCAAGTGGCCAGTTTTTGGTGAGGATTTTGTGTATCCATCTCCGGACACACCTGACACTCCACCCGTTGAGGGTGATGAGCCTGATTCTGATTAGGTATGCCTGATTCCTTACTATTTCCTTCACTGAGGACAGTGAATATTTTAAGTTTGGGGGTAGTATATGAAGGAATATGTTTTGTATGAGTCGCATATAGTTTTCATATTCATGATAGTTTAGTTCATATAGTTGCATATTTTTCCATGTAGTTTTTTTTGTTTTTTTGTAGTTTTTATGTTTATGTTAGTTTATTCATATAATTCATGCATTTGCATAATAACATGATCCCTTAGATGATTTTTCCAGTTGACTTATGATATTAATGCTAGTGTAGTGATGTCGTGTTTAGAGATGTTAAGTCGTATTAAGTTGATTTGCTTGCTAGAGACACTTGTATTTCACTAAGTCTTATAGGTTGCTTAAGTGCTAGATCATGATCATGGTTTATTTGTTTGTCGAGGTTTAATCGCTTGTTTATATTTAAAATTTAGGATATTCTCTTAATAATAAAATAACATGGATTTTTAGAAATTGGAGAAAAATTGAATTTCATTGCTAGTTGTTGTGGCTAGGTGTCAAATGGCTAGTAGCCGGCTCATATTTATATGAGTAGTCTAGGGTTGAGCGAGATGGAGCAAAATGCACTCGTTTAGAAATTGAAAAAAAAAAGAAAAAAAAAAGAGAAAAAAAAAGAAATAATGTTATGTATAATTGATCACAAGTGGCCTCTTTAGTACTCGAGTTATTAAGTTCTTAGGAGACTTTGTGCCTAGCGACCTAAGGATTTGATAGTCTGGGATCCGCTAACCTAATGCTCGCTACACGGGTACTATTATACAACTCTTTTGTGGACCTTACTCATTTCACGATCTAATAAACATATGTGTGTTGTTTTGTTTGCACAATCAAATAAGCATATGTGCGTTGTTTTATTTGAATAAAAGCATGAATCCATATAAAACTCCTATCTAAGAATTAAAGTGTTATAAGTTATTTTGAGTCTAGCTTTTTATTTTATTTATAACCTTGCGATTTCCTTGATGAGTAGTGAGTCATGATTATTGATCTAGTTGCGATAGTATATCTGTAAGCAATTGCACACACGCACGTCTCTAGCTTGTAAGTTGATTTGTATGATTTGATTGATCTTTATGCGAGTAACTGCATTTGTTGAGATATTGCTTGTTGATTGGTTGCGTTATTCTATTGGGATCATTGCATTCATTTAGTTGCATTCATGCATTATTTTTGTTTCTTGTTCTTTGAGTCTGTTTATGCTGGAGGACAAGCATCGATTCAAGTTTGGGGGTATGTTGAGTGTCATTTATGACACTTTATAATGCTCTATTAAGCTTTGAATTGATGCGTTTATACTCAAGTTGTTAAGTGTTTTAACGTGTTTTCTAGTGTTTTTGTATTTCAGACATTATCTAGGTAATCAGGTGAATTAGCATTGTTTTGATGCTAATTTGGTGTCAAGGTGGTGTTGGAATAAAAGCTCATGGAAAGCCGGCTCAAAGCAACAAAGAAAAGAAGAAATCAGAACTTTTTCCAGAAGTACGGTGCGCCCGCTCTGGTCTAGCGCGCGCCCGCTCCAGTTTATCAGAGATGCAGCGCGCCCGCGCTGGTCAAGCGCGTGCCCACGCAGGTCAGGATCACAGAATCCTGATTCTATTCTTATTACAATTGGAGGACTTCTATCTTACATGGGTTGCTATATATATTCAAATAAAGGACGTTTTCAAGGGAGAGACGTACTAGAGCACAAGGAGAGCCATAAGAAGACCGTGTTAGCACGATTCAACGAAGACAAAGAAGATCTTGTTTTTACTTGTGAATCTTTGTTCTAAGTTGTAACTTGGATGCTAGTTTTCTTATTTGTGAACCTTACTCTTGTTTCATACTTGGTTTTGTTATTTAAGTATAAAGACTACGTTTATTATACCATGCTTTCATCGGAACCCACGTTGATGATGAGTCCGATTATGGGCTAATCGTTATCATGGGGTTCTAGCAGGTTTATTTATGGATTTATTTAGTTAAATTATTTTGATACCTTAGTGTGTGGTGATTGTATGATAACCTAGTATTGGTTGTGCTTATTCATCTTATAAGAGTCGCAAACTTGTAAGATAGAGTGTTAATCTTTAATGAAGCGACAGTGAATTTAAGGATTTAAAACTTGCCATGCTAGCATAGGTTCATGTGTTATTGTTATGCATGATTCGTAGGTAATTTTAACCATCTTACTTGCCCTGTGTAATCATGATAGATAATTTATGCTTAAACCTTTATGTTATCAAATTCTATAGACATACAGGGTCTCAATATAATTGGTGTCTATTCAGCTTCTATCTCTTTTGTGGATGTCTGGTAGTATGTTACTCGTGCAACGAAATTTGACGTTTAGCAGTTTCATGTTATCTGATTAGTGTCATCATCATTGCATGCTAAGGTTAAGAACAATAAGGCTATTGAATGAAGTATTTGATGAAGTTAAAATCCCATGTTTGTCTCATATAATATACAACTCTCTTTACTCTCGTAGTTATAATTGTTAGTTTAATTCATAGTTATAATCAAACCCAAATTATTATCGTCTTAGCATTGGATAATAACCATATCATCGGTGCATAAGTGCATAAATTACATAGTTAACCAAAGCCAGTCTCTGTGGGAGTGAACTAGAAATAATTCTATATTACTTGTGAATGTGTATACTTGCGTGAATTATTAACGCGTGTTTAGCCCTAACATGGATCAACATTGATTCCTTCAATACTGATTACATGGCCTAGAAATTGTACTTCTCTTAGACAGAACTCACATTTAGAAAAAATTTCATAAAGCTTTTCTTTCATTAAGATTTCCAAAGTAATTCGTAGGTGCTCTGCATGTTCTGCTTTAGTCTTTGAATAGATCAAGATGTCATTAATAAATACAATCACGAACTTGTCCAAGTATTTATTGAAAACTATGTTCATCAGATCCATGAATTTTGTTGGTGCATTAGTCAATCCGAACGCCATTACGAGAAACTCATAGTGACCAAACCTGGTATGAAAAGCAGTTTTAGGAATATTTTCTGCCTTAATCTTCAATTGATGATAACCTGATCTTGAATCAATCTTCAAGAACCATGTTGCTCCCTTCGGTTGATCAAACAAATCATCAATCCTTGGTAAGGGATACTTATTCTTGATGGTTAACTTATTTAGCTCGTGATAGTCAATACATAGTCGCATACTACCATCCTTCTTGACAAACAGTACCGGTGCACCCCATGGGGATACATTAGGTCTTATAATCCCTCTGTCCAAAAGATCTTGTAATTGCGTCGCCAATTCCTTCATCTCAACTGGTGCCATTCGATATAATGCTTTCAAAACTGGTTCAGTTCCTGGAGCTAGATCAATGGTAAACTCGATTTCTCGATCCAGAGGTAAGCCTGGAAGTTCATCAGGAAATACATCTGGAAATTTGCATAGAACCGGAATGTCATCAATTCTCGACCCTTCCTTGTTAACATCCAATTCATAAGCTAGATAAGCTTTACATCCTTGACGTAGCAATCACTTAGTCTGCATCATTGTAAGGAATTTCTTCTTCTGTTTCTCTCCTATAATATTACCCTTGCGTTGTCCGCAGTTCTTAGATTCACCTTCTTATTCGCGCAGTCAAATTGGGCATTATGATCGACTAACCAATCCATTCCTAACATAACATCAAATTCTCCTAACTTGAAAGGTATCAAGTCAGTGGAGAAGTGATGTCCTGCTATTTCGATATCGCACTCTGGACACATCTGATCTACGGAAACTTGGTCGTCATTTGCTAACTTTATAATTAGCGTATCAATGTTATTCCCTAACAATACAATAAGAATTACAGAAGGGGGGTTGAATGTAATTATGGCTTCTTTTCGAGATTTATAAAAATGTTCTAACTCAATATATATAAGTGTTTTGATTTGCAAAGTGCGGAATAAGGAATTAAGTAAATCAAATACAAAGTAATAAAAACACAAGTCTTTAAAACTTTCTGGTGGATTTGAATGTATCCACAAGATATATATATATATATATATATATATATATATATATATATATATATATATCAATTTGAGAACTCTGTGAAGCTCAAGTTGGCTCACAGCTGCTTTACAAGTGAACAAACAAACTACAGAGAATTTCTTAACAGTTACAGCTTTTTCTATTTCTCTTCTAAATGTGTTTGCTTAGTTATTTGTTCCACTAGCTACAGTTGGTTTATATGTCACCAAGTTTACATGGTAATAAGACGGGATAATAAAACAAAACCTATCAATTCTAACTCCATGCTGCTTCATTACTCTATTCCTGCGTCTTTGAATATCTTCATAATAGCATGGAAATGGTAATGCTTCTTTGTTCTCAATTTCCTGCTAAACAGGCTGTCACATTCCTTTTACAAACACCCAACGCATGTGACTGTATTGGCACTGTCAAAAGATATTTGAATTGATCATCTGTTGGGTACATGCTTGTTATCCTTCGGGTAGCTTTGTTGATCATCCGCCGGGTAGCTTTGTTAAGCATCCGCCGAGTAGCTTTGTTGAACATCCGTCGGGTAGCTATTTGACACTTGACTCAATTTCATTTATGCAGAATTACAAGACATCTCATATTTACATTTAATCAACCTATTCTGCATATCTACTAGTAGTCAACATGACTTATAAGCTCCTACAGAATCTACACAAGGTTGTTTGCAGAAATGTGCTACAATACTTATTATTACATAAGCTACTCACTCGATGGATGTCAAATCATCATCCGTCGGGACTCAATTTGATCATCCGTCGGGACTCAATTTGATCATCCGTCGAGTGCTACAAAATTCACTAAGTTAAATCTACTAAGGTGTTTTATATGATTTATCATCAAGTTTACAACATATTCCTAACAATCTCCCCCAATTTATGTCTACTGGAATTGTAGCCATAAATTCACTAAAACATTTTGCTTCAGTCCATAAAGTGTTTTCAAAAGATAGTAGACATGATTTGGGAAATTTGGATCTTCAAAACCAGGAGGTTGACTAACATAGACTTCCTCCTCCAAATCTCCATTCAGAAAAGCACTTTTGACATCCATTTGATAGACCTTGAAATTGGCATGAGCTGTATAGGCTAAGAAAATTCTGATGGCTTCAAGTCTTGCAACAGGAGCAAAAGTTTCATCAAAATCTATTCCTTCTTATTGATAATAGCCCTTAGCAACCAATCTAGCTTTGTTCCTTACTACTATGCCATTTTCATCCATCTTGTTTCTGAATATCCATTTGGTGTCAATTGGATTCTTTCCTTTGGGCTTGGGTACCAGCTTCCATACCTTGTTCCTTTCAAATTGGTTTAGCTCATCCTGCATAGCTAAAATCCAATCAGGATCCAACAAAGCTTCTTCTACCTTCTTTGGTTCTTCCTTAAATAGGAAGCTGCTATATAGACATTCTTTTTGAGTTGCTCTCCTTGTTTGAACTCTAGAAGATGCATCACCAATAATGAGCTCAAAAGGGTGATTTTTAACCCATTTTCTTTGTTGAGGTAGATTAGCTCTAGATGAAGAGGCCTCATTGTTGTCTTGATGTGTGACTGAGTTTTGATTATTGGAAACTCCCCCTGAGTTTGTGAATCTTTGATTTGAGAAAGGGGAACTTCCTGTAAGTGATCTATTCTGACTTTCAGCTTCTCTTAATGACTCGATGGATGGTGCACTTTGTGTTCCGATGGATGAAGCTGATTATCTACCGACGGATGAGGCAGATTGTCTCCCGATGGATGAAGCATTTTACAACTCGACAGATGTTGAATTATGTGCTTCATTATTAGTAGACTTTTCTGTATTATCCTTATTCACTGTTTCTTGATCACTTTCATCATCACTGTCATCACTAACCATTTCCACATTATCAAACTTGAGGCTTTCATGAGAATCTTCATCTTGCAGTCCTTCAATCTTTTTATCATCAAACACAACATGTATTGATTCCATAACAATGTTGGTTCTAAGATTATAGACTCTATATGCTTTTCCCACAGCATATCCAACAAAAATTCCTTCATCTACTTTAGCATCAAACTTCCCATGTTGGTCAGTTTGATTCCTCAAGATAAAACATTTGCAGCAAAAGACATGAAGAAAATTTAGGGTTGGTTTCTTGTTCTTGAACAATTGGTAGGGTGTCATACACTTTGCTTGATTAATCAAAGAAATATTCTGAGTGTAGCAGGCAGTATTCACAACTTCAGCCCAAAAATATGTTGGTAACTTTGATTCTTCAAGCATTGTCCTTGCAGCTTCAATAAGACATCTGTTCTTTCTTTCCACTACTCCATTCTGTTGTTGAGTTCTTACTGCAGACAACTCATGCATTATCCCATTCTCTTCATAAAATGATCTCATCACATAATTATTGAACTCAGTTCCATTGTCACTCCTGATTCTCCTTACTTTAAAATCAGGATGATTGTTGACTTGCCTTATGTGATTGATGATGATTTCACTAGCCTCATCTTTAGACTTTAGGAAATATGTCCAAGAGAACTTTGAGAAATCAACTACAATTACTAGGCAAAATCTTTTCCTTGAAATGGATAACACATTTACTGGTCCAAATAGATCCATGTCTAGCAATTGCAAAGGTTCTTCAATTGTTGAATCAAGCTTCTTTCTGAATGATGCTTTAATATGCTTTCCCTTTTGGCAGGCATCACACAATCCATCCTTAGAAAACTCCACTTGAGGAATGCCTCTAACCAGTTCTTTCTTGACAAGCTCATTTATGGTCTTGAAGTTTAGATGGGATAGCTTCTTGTTCCATAGCCAACTTTCATCTTGACTTTCTTTACTGAGAAGACAAGTGACAGATTCTGCATTAGATGAGTTGAAGTCAGCTAAGTACACATTTCCTTTTCTCACTCCAGTGAGAACCACTTTATTGCTTCTTTTGTTTGTCACAACACAGACTTCTGAATTGAAGGTTACTGAATTGCCCTTATCACAAAGCTGGCTGATACTCAATAAATTGTGCTTGAGACCATTCACTAGGGCAACCTCTTCAATGATGACATTGTCTTTTGAGATTAAGCCATATCCCACAGTATAACCCTTGCTGTCATCTCCAAAAGAAATACTTGGGCTAGCTCTCTCCTTGAACTCTGTGAGCAGGGTAGAATCTCCAGTCATGTGCCTTGAACAACCACTATCTAGGTACCAAAGATTCTCTATGTTTCCCTGCACACATCAAAACCAAATTAAGTTGATTTTGGTACCCAATTTTCCTTGGGTCCTGCCTTGTTAGCTTTCTTCTTTGGTTTCTTAGGTTAGATCTCATTTGACTTGGAAATTTCTGATTCATCCTTAGTCATTTGAGTTGGACCTTTGAAACCAGTCATTAAAACAGAATTATCATGCACATTTTGATTAACAAGAAAAGGCATACTGTTTGCAAACATGTTACTCCAGTAAGGTATGCTAAATGGAATTTGAGGCATACTAAATGCAGCATAATAAGGATTAGGTGCAAATGGCATATTAGCAAATTATGCATTCATATTTTGAGCAGACATAGCATTCATAGGCATAGAAGGCATGGCATTCATGTTGGGAAAAGAAGAGGGTACAGATATAGGAGTAGGCATGGCAAGTTTGCAATTAACAGACAAATGATTAACACTACCACACTTAACACAAATTTTTCTTGGAGCATACTTATCAGTTGTGTAGTTGTTATGTTTGTAATCCCTACTTTCCCATTTCTATTGTTTTTCCTTTTAGTTTCTATTTTAACCTTAATCTTTTCTAATCTGTCATTCAATTGCTTGATGGACAGATGGCCAACATTCATTTGCTTCTCCTTCTTCACTTGACTTGATTCTCCTGAAACAAAGTTGTTGGAAACTGATCCATATTTTTCATTCAGCTTGGAAATCTTAGCATTGCTCACAGGTTTACTCACAACCGACGGATGTGGCTCTTTGTCACTCGACGGATAATCCTTTAGATGATCTGACGGATGATTCTCATCATCCGTCGAGTCCACATCTGTTAGAAATCCTTCAACCAAATTGGATTCCAGTTTCTCCTTACTCTTTTTTCATGCTGCATCACAAAAGGACTCAATACCTTGAACTTTAGTAATTTGAGCATGGACATCTCTGGATGATTTCCATGCTTTAATCACTTGTTGTTCTCGTTCAAGCTGCTTCTTTAAAATCTCTTCTTTCTTCAAGGACTTAGTTAATTCATCCTTAGCAATCTTACACTCAATTCTCAATTTTTCAAATTCAATAAACTGAGACTCTAGCACATTATTCCTCTCACTTAAAAATAAATTGTTTTCTTTAATTTTAGCATTTTCCTTAGTGAGGGACTTAAGTGTAACACCCAAGTGATATAATTCTGTAGACATGTCATTGATTGTATCATTACACTCAGCTTTAGATAAATGTGCTAGATTAGTGGTGATTACCTGGTTACTTGAAGAACTTATTTCTGTTTCATCAGACTTGGCCATCAGGGCTAGATTGGCATAGCTTACATCTTCATCTTCATCCAATCCATCAGCTGCCCAGTCATTTTCTTGTATAATAAAAGCCCTTTCCTTTTGCTTGAGCAACTCAAAATATTTCTGTTTGTAATCAACAGGCTCAAACTTCTTTTTGCTGGAATCTGACTTTCTACACTCACTGGCAAATACCCTGCCAAGCCACATTTGAAACATTTGAATTTGGATTTATCCACCATGTTTCTACTTGGCTTGGCTGCTCCAAAGTTCTTTTTGAACTTGAGCTTGGAAAATCTTCTGGAAAGGAATGTTAAATGCTCATCAATATCATCAATGTCATCCTGGCTCAAATGATCTTCATTTTCAGCTACCAGCTCTTTGCCCTTGTTCTCACAGACCTTTAAAGTAGACTCAACAGCTTCTACCTTCATCTCTTTCTCTTTCTCTAACTCAGCAACCAGTGCTATGGACCCTCCTTTCTTCCTTCCTTTCTCCAGCCTCTCATCTTGCTCTATTTCAAGCTCATAAGTCTTCAGGATGCCATACAGTCTCTCCAAGGTAAACTCCTTGTAATCCTTAGAATTTCTCAATGAGACTGTCATTGGTGTCCATTCCTTTGGAAGAGATCTACGGAACTTGAGGTTAGAGTCTTTTTTCTAATAGACTCTTCCATGCAACTTCAGAGCATTTAGTAGTTTTTGAAATCTACTAAAAATAGCAGTGAGAGACTCACTATCTTCACAATGGAAGTGCTCATATTGCTGAATTAGCAGCTGTATCTTATTCTCTCTTACTTGCTCAGTACGATCACAAATAATCTGGATAGTGTCCCAAACCTCCTTGGCTGTTTTGCAGTTAATGATGTTATCAAACATATCAACATCAACTCCATTGAACAATATATTCATGGCCTTCTTGTCTTTCCTGACTTGCTCAATATCAGGATCTGACCATTCATGCCTAGATTTGGGAACAGATGGTTCATTGCCTGTTGCAGCTCTCATTGGTACATGAGGACCTCTCTCTATGCAATCCACATAGGCCTCATCTTGAGAAAGAAGATGTAGATGCATTTTCACCTTCCAGTGGTGATAATTGTCTTTGTCCAGAAAAGGAATTTAATTCCAACATCCTTCTTGTTCATCTTGCTGTTTGTTGTGATCTTTACACTCTTTGTACTTCAAGAGTTTGCTCTGATACCAATTGTTATTCCCTAACAATACAACAAGAATTACGGAAGGGGGGGTTGAATGTAATTCTGGCTTCTTTTCGAGATTTATAAAAATGTTCTAACTCAATATATATATATATAAGTGTTTTGATTTGCAAAGTGCGAAATAAGGAATTAAGTGAATCAAACATATAGTTATAAACACACAAGTTTTTAAAACTTTCTGGTGGATTTGAATGTATCCACCAGATATACATATATATATATAGATCAATTTGAGAACTCTGTGAAGCTCAAGTTGGCTCACAGTTGCTTTACAAGTGAACAAACAAACTACAGAGAAATTCTTAACAGTTACAGCTTTCTCTATTTCTCTTCTAAATGTGTTTGCTTAGTTATTTGTTCCACTAGCTATACTTGGTTTATATATCACCAAGTTTACATGGTAATAAGACAGGATAATAAAATAAAACCTATCAAGTCTAACTCTATGCTGCTTCATTACTCTATTCCAGCATCTTTGAATATCTTTATAATAGCATGGAAATGGTAATGCTTCTTTGTTCTCAATTTCCTGCTAAACAGACTGCCACATTCCTTTTACAAACACCCAATGCATGTGACTGTGTTGTCACTGTCAACAGATATTTGAATTGATCATCCGTTGGGTACATGCTTGTTATTCATCGGGTAACTTTGTTGATCATTCATCGGGTAGCTTTGTTGAACATCTGTCGGGTAGCTTTGTTGAACATCCGTCGGGTAGCTATTTGACACTTGACTCCATTTCATTTATACAGAATTATAAGACATCTCATATTTACATTTAATCAACCTATTATGTATATCTACTAGTAGTCAACATGACTTATAAGATCCTACAGAATCTACACAAGGTTGTTTGCAGAAATGTGCTACAATACTTATTATTACATAAGCTACTCACTCGATGGATGTCAAATCATCATCCATCGGGACTATATTGAATCATCCGTCGGGACTCTATTTTATCATCCGTCGAGTGCTACAAAATTCACTAAGTTAAATCTACTAAGGTGTTTTGTATAATTTATCATCAAGTTCACAACATATTCCTAACAATCACCCAACCATCTAACTTCACAGCATAACTTATCAACAATTTCTTCAGAAATAAAAGATCTTGTAGCTCCAGAATTAATTAATACTTTTGCTTTTATGGAGTTCATAGAAAGCGTACCTACAACTACGCTAGGATTCTGCACTACCTCCTTTATTGTCATGTTCCTCTCCTTAGACTGATTCTGTTGTGGTGGTGGCGGTGGTACCATAATCCTCGGAACACTTACTTCCATAGATACTCCTTTACAATCCCTGGCAATATGCCTTTTCCTCCCGTATTAGAAACATGTATTATCTGTCTTCCCTAATGGGCATTCACTGGAATATTGTCCCTTCTGTTTGTATTTGAAACACGTAACATTCGGCTTATTGCAAATACCCGTATATTTCCGACCCCATGTTTTACAATCTGGAAATGACGGTCTTACGATCCTCTGCTAATTCGTAACTTGGAAACAGTTATCTGACCTTCTAAAATTCATATTCATCCGGGCTTGGAATCCCGGCTTCCTGTTGAAATGATTCTGTAAATTCTCTTGTCCCTTTTCCGTTTGTGACGTGTCACTTTCTCCTTCGATTATCATGGCCTTATGAACTAAGGTCGTATATGTTGTCAATTTAAACACTGCTACCCCACTGCAGATCCATGACTTTAACCCTTGTTGAAATATTTTAGCTCGCTTCTCCTCGGTATCCACTTGCAATGGCCCAAACCTAGCCAATTCTGGAAACTTGGCTTCATACTCAGCCACTGACATATTCCCCTACTTCAATTCTAGAAACTTTATTTCCATCTGATTCTTCATGTAGCGGGGAAAGTACTTCTCCAAAAATAACTCAGTGAACCTATCCAACGTCACAATATCAGTACCCTCTAAAGTATTCTTCGATTCCCCCCAATAATTGGCTTCCCCTTTCAGAAAATAACTGGAAAAATCAGTCTTATGATCTTCCTCGACCTTTACTAGCGCAAATGCTTTCTCAATCTCTTTCAGCCATGTCCTGGCTTTTGTAGGATCTTCCGAACCTTTGAATTCTGGTGGTTTCACTGACTGGAATTGCTTAAAAGTAACAGTAGGCATGACTGGTGGTGGTACTTGTAGTACATTATGAGGTAATTGTTGCAACATCTGTTGTTGGAATTGTTGTTGCTGTTGTTGCATCTGTTATTATATCATAACCATCTGATGTTGCATTAATTAAAACATCTGGTTCATGGTGTGGTTATTTTGTTCCTCAGGGTCATTATTGGAAGTCTCAGTTCTAATCTTTCTTTTAGGTGCCATTGTTCTGGTGATAAGACAAGCAATTTATTTAATAATCCATTAAACAGTTGATAATAAATAAAGAAACAATTTAAGTTTCATTGGAACAAAAGATTTAAACAAATTAAACTTTTTTATAGCCCCGTTCCACATCACATCGTTATCAAATAATTTCCTTGTCCTTTCACAAGTCAAACATAGTTTAAAAATATGAAAAAGGCTATAAGACAGTTAAGAAAATGTAAATATTGTAAACTAAAGGTTAAATAAATAAAAGAAAAGAGGCTGAAAAAGGTTTATTCTAGGGCTGTTCACGAACCGAGCCGAGCCGAGTTTTGATCGAACCGAGCCGAGCTTTAATTTTTTTCCGACGAGCCGAGCCGAGCTTTCTTAACGAACAAAAACCTGTGTTCGAGCTCGTTCACGAACGAGCCAAACACGAGCTTTTATCGAACAAAATCGAGTCGAGTCGAACCGAGCCAAACACGAGCCGAACACGAGCTTTGTCCATCAAAACGAGCCGAGCCGAGCCGAGCCGAGCAGAATTAAAAAATTCTAGTCAAAACACCTGTTGACTATTAAAATAACAAACCAAATACTTTTTTTTTTCTAAAAATTTTGTCATATCACTAAAATATATTGATCTTAACATCCGTATGGTTGGATCATTCATAAATATTTTTAAAAAAATCAAAACATTAATACGATACTGAACATTAATTACAAGTACAAGTCAAAACACCGGTTGACTGTTAAAATAATAAATCAAATACATTTATTTTTTTCTAAATTTTTTGTCATATTACTAAAATATATAGATCTTAACATCCGTACGGTTGGATCATCTATAAATATTTTTAGAAAAATTAAAACATGAATACGAGACTAAACACTAGTTACAAGTACTATTCAAACAAGTGGTTGATTGTCAAAATAACAAACAAAATAAATTTATTTTTTTCTAAAATTTTTATCATGTCACTAAAATATATAGATATTAACATCCGTACGGTTGGATCATTCATAAATATTTTTAAAAAAATTGAAACATTAATATGAGACTAAACACTAGTTCTAAGTACTGTTCAAACAATTAGTTGATTGTCAAAATAACAAACAAAATAAATTTATTTTTTCTAAAATTTTTATCATGTCACTAAAATATATAGATATTAACATCCGTACGGTTGGATCATTCATAAATATTTTTTAAAAATTGAAACATTAATATGAGACTAAACACTAGTTACAAGTAAAGGTCAAAACACCGGTTGACTGTTAAAACAACAAACCAAATACATTTATTTTTTTCTAAAACTTTTGTCATGTCACTAAAATATATAGATCTTAACATCCGTATGGTTGGATCATATATAAATATTTTTAAAAAATTGAAACATTAATATGAGACTAAACACTAGTTCTAAGTACTGTTCAAACAATTGGTTGATTGTTAAAATAACAAACAAAATAAATTAATTTTTTTCTAAAATTTTTATCATGTCACTAAAATATATAGATATTAACATCCGTACGGTTGGATCATTCATAAATATTTTTTAAAAATTTAAACATTAATATGAGACTAAACACTAGTTACAAGTAAAGGTCAAAACACCTGTTGACTGTTATAATAATAAATCAAATACATTTATTTTTTTCTAAAAATTTTGTCATATTATTAAAATATATAGATATTAACATCCGTACGGTTGGATCATTCATAAATATTTTTTAAAAAATCGAAACATTAATATGGGAGAAGTACTAGTCAAACTACTAGTTAACTGTTAAAATAGCAAACCAAATATATTTATTTTTTCTAAATTTTTTATTATATCACTTAAATATATAAATCTTGACATCCGTACGGTTGGATAATTTATAAATAATTTCAAAAAATCGAAACACCGATCAGGAAATAAATACTAGTTACATGTCAAATCACTTGTTAATTATTAAAATATCAAATTAAAAAATTAATTTTTAATATCTGAATTTTTTCAAATTACTAAAATATATATTTTGACATTCGTATAGTTCAATAATTTAAAAATATTTATAAAAAATCTGAATAAAATTCATAATAATTAAATATATAAAAAATAATTTTTTTTTTAATTTTTTTTCGAGCCGAGCCGAGCCGAGATCGAGCCGAGCCGAGCCGAGCTCGAGCCGAACCGAGCCGAGCCGAGCTCGAGCCGAACATGCCAAAAGCTCGGCTCGAACTCGTTTTCTTAATGAACACATTTTTGTGTCCGAGCTCGAGCTCGAGCCCTTAACGAACCGAGCCCTTAACGAGCCGAGCTCGAGCTTGTTCGCGAACGGCTCGGTTCGCGAACAGCTCTAGTTTATTCTATATAACAACACCAGCGTCAAGTGTGACTGTTTTCTACAAAAGTCTATCAAATACTACTGCTGGATACAAACCAAAACTATGAGATAGACATGCCTAATCTCACCACTACTACTATAATTGCCTCTATATACATATATCACATATCATACAACGTCTCTGACTATCCCTCTCTGTCTCGGAAACCTGGTGGCACTCGATCTATCTCCTGACGGATCGTCTACAGAATCGACAGAGCAAGTCTAACTTCACGATGAAACTCTGTATAGGTATGGGTGCCCTCATGTATCAGCTTTCCCAACTCTCCGGAAGCTCCACGGTGTAACTGTCTCAATCTCTCTCTCAAGAAGTAATCTGGTTGTAAAGCTACTAGCGGACTAGTCTCTCGCTGATCAACCAAACCAAGTATCTCCCGACACTGTGCTCTCCAGAACTGCCTGTCCTCACGCATTCTAGCGAATTCATGATAAGAAACTGTATGGGTCTCTCCAATCTCTCCCTCTGATCCTCGAGAAGGTACCTCAGCGATAACCTGCTGAATGATCTCTGGCACTGGATCTATAGGCATCACAGGCTGGTCTACCTCCTATCTTTCCATATACTCTACCGGTGGCATCTGAAAGACCTCAGGAACAGGAGCGTGCACTGCTAGAGGGGCTGGAAATAACGTTGGATGTAGCTGGGGCTCCATAGCATGTTGATAAGGATACTCAAGTGGCAACTGTGGCGGTATCTGAGGCTCAAAATACTATAGATAGTCTATCAAATCAGGTATTCCGGGTACTGGTGGCTCAATAGGTACTGGTGGAGATATCTGTGATGGTGGTTCTGCTGCTGCCTGCCCTCTACGTCTACGGTCAGATGAAGTCTCCATCTAATAACATAATCAAAACACAAGAAAATGATCAACTTCTCAATCCTAAAACTTACAGATACTTAGCATATAATCTAACAAAACCCTAACAACCCTATTCCTATCTTATGTGATCTTCTTATCCTATCTTAGTCCTAGTGTTCTTGCTTCAAGGACCAAAACCTACAGCTCTGATGCTAAACTGTAACGCCCTCCAAATCCGGGGTCTAGATTTGGGGGTTACTTGCCTACTACCAACATAAATCAACTTGTATAATAATTATATCAATATACAGCTAACCCCTGTATACTACTACTCAGGATCTTTAAGATTAAGGTATGAAGACAAGAACACAATATTACTTCTATTACATTCTCAAATAAAAAAATCTTACAAACCTCTCTTTATTACAAACCAACTAACTAAACATGTTTTAAAACTAGTTTCATTTTATTCAAACACACACAACAACTAATTAAGCTAAACCTGTTCTGGTAGTTTAAATCTCTCTTCCTGGATTGGGATTAGCACTCTTGGTGCCAGAGGATCCCGCCTTTTCACTCGCTTCTTTACTACCCTGGTGTGGGTAGGCTTCATTCTCAGCTTTTACCGAAAGATAAAGTGAGTAACAACAAGAAGGTGAGCCACAATTGCTCAGCAAGTCCACAATATATATATATAGTATCATAAGAAAGTCAAGTGAATCTTATATGAACAGGTAATCAGGTCCCATATGTATCTGTATAAATATATGTAAAGAATAAAGAAGGTCGCTATCGGCAATTATCAATAAAATAGACTGGACACAAAAACCAACATATGCACTGTAATATACTGATCAATCAGGATACAGTGCGGATCTATACCCACCTATATAGAACCACCAACATATCGAGTACCCAGGAACTATGGCCTAAAAACAAGGGTCCGGTCTATCCCCGGCCCATATCGTAACCATCAAGTCCATAGATTAGCATCCGGAACAATCGGTATGCTTTGATGTATCCCAACATCACAATTCATATCAAAGTATATGTAGTGAGTATTGTATTGGAATATAAATAAAGTATTCAATGTATCAAAGACAATCAGAGTTAAAATAAAAGTGTAATCAAAAGAACAAAAATTGTGTTTCAATGTATTTGGATAGGAATAATTATCAATATTTAGTGAGTCAAGAACTTGAATAAGATAAAGCAATTCACTATTCTGGATTTAGAATAGGGAAAAACTTGTCTGGTACGCAATCTATTCCAAATCTATCATTGTTATATATCACTGGCATGTACTGCCTCGTTGGATTCGTATCTATCAAGGAAAGATACCAATTCAATTGACTTGTATCTCAATCGCATATCAATTCGAATCTACGCAATCCCTAACGTCTACCCGTACGATTATAACTTGCTCGTATAATGATTAACTAGCATTTAGGACTTAATTAACCACATAATTCACATAGCACATAAGTCAGATAGTCACTCTAGGCTTTAAAATATTTTTAGAATTGAAATCGAATCATTACTCGCATTATTGAACAATATCTAACTCGTCTCCTAATTTTTAGAATTTATTAGACTCGTATTCCTAATTAATCGGGTCTATAAATAAACAAATATCCAAAGCCGACGCGTTTTCGAAAAAAATTAAGATTTAAAACTATTTTTATCGGAAACAGATCATTTTTCTGAGTTTAGGAGCGTTTGTTTCATTTAAAACGGATAAACGGTTCAGTTAATATTCAATTAATAAGAATAATTCAGTTATTATTCAAATTAATTAATTATTCAAATTAATTAAATATTAATTATATTTTTAAATATTTATTTAGGAGAAATCAGAATTAAAAATGATTTTTCAATAATTTTTGGAATTTAAATAAAAATAATATAAATTATTTAATTAAAATGATTAATTATCAAAATAATTAATCAATTTAAGTATTAAATAAAAATTGATAAATAAACGATAAACAAAATAGAATTTTTGGTTTTAGAAAATATTTGAAAATTAATCAGATTTATTTATTAAATAAATCAATTGATTAATATGAATTAATTAATCAATTTATTTAATTAAATAAACTGATTTTATATTTATTTTTAAAATAAAACTCCAAAAATAGTTGTATACAACCGAATTAGGGTTTTGGGGGGATTGAAACCGGATCTTGAGTCGAGTTATCGGGTCACCGGATTTATATATTTTCCAGCGACCTTCATAATTTGAGGTGAGCTCGATTACTCCCCAAAATCACTTTGTTTCGCCCCGTTCTGTCGTCGTTTTCCATCGCCACCAATACAGCTACATCAACGTTGCTTCAAAAATGATCAATAAGCACATAATCATTTTCTCCGGACACAAGTCGAACGACGTCGGCGACGATTCGGAGTTTTCCGACAAAGTCGATTAAATCGACCCAGAACTCAACCAACTAACAAAACAATCGTTACTAACACACGAGTTCAACCCAACAATGAGACTTAACAAACATGCCCAAACACGGCCGGAATAATTGGAGGAACTCCGATGGCCGTGCTGGTTTCCGGCGACCCCAAATCGGAATCGTTACGGAACAAAACATACATATATAAGCTCAAAATTTGACAATCTAAACAGTTATATGATCAAAAACATTGAATAATCAACACATAAAGAAACCTAATTCAAACATGAACACAAAAAATATCGAAGTAAAAATTATACCTCTATTAACGATTTTGATAAAAGGATTAGAAAAATACAGATTGTGAGCTTCAAATCGAATATTCGTACGCCTGATTTGAACACCAAAATCACCCTGAAATTGATCTTTGATTCTTGCTTGCCAAGAACCCTAATTTCCCTTTTCAGAGAATTTTAATTATTATTCTGATTTTTCTGAATTTTTATAATTAGTATATAATTAATAAACAAAATTACGCTATTTAGAATTAAAGAAAAATACCGCTAATTAAAATTTAGTCCCTAATTATATGTCTTAACAAAATTAATTGGCCCCTAATTAATAATTTATGGGGAATAAATTTTTTATTTTAAATTTCAAATAAATATAAAATATATGCCAAAATTTTCCAAAAATTGCGAATAATTCAAAAATTCAAAGAAATGAAATTTTTGAAAGTCCCATGATTTTATAAAAATAAAAATATGATTTTTGTGGGGTTTTGAGCACCCGTAGGGGCCAGGAAAAAGTCATTTTTCACAAAACGAGATATTTTCTAAATTAGCTGGATGTTCAGAATATCGATATGGTACACGCCATATTAGTAAAAATAAGGCCAATTATTTTATATGAAATATCAGCTACTAAAATAAAGTCTGGACCTTATAACTTTTGATATAAAAGCATTTAACCTGAAATAAAATATCCGAAAAATACCCTGAACTATACGGAACACATACAGCACATAACAGCTAATATTTTATGACTAATCACACTTAATGATATTATAAAATACCTAATACCAATTTATTATGATATTAAACAGTCATAATTTCTCAGTCGTTACAAAATTGATGCAAAGTAAATATGAATTGAACATGATGGGGGAACTAACTTACTTTATTGGTTTACAGGTTAAGCAAGTGAGTGATGGAATATTTATTAGTCAAACTAAAAATATGAATGATCTTTTAAAGAAATTTGACTTAATGGATTGCATATCTGCAAAAACTCCCATGGCCACTGCCACTAAGCTTTAAGTGAACACTACTGAAAAGTCTGTGAACATTTCAAACTATAGAGGCATGGTTGGCTCACTTTAATATTTAACATGTAGTAGGCCATATATAATGTTTGCTACTTGTCTTTGTACTATATTCCAGGATGATCCTAGAGAATCTCATTTAGTAGTTATTGAGAGAATTTTTAGATATCTCAAGGGCACACCAAAACTTGGAATTTGGTACCCTAGAGATTCTGGCTTTGATCTAATTGGTTATTCAGATGCAGATTATACAGGATGTAAAATAGGCATAAAAGGCACAACTGGCACATGTCAATTTCTAGGAAACAAGCTTGTGTCTTGGTTTAGTAAGAAACAGAATTCAGTTTCTACTTCCACAGCTGAGGCTAAATATATTGCTACTGGTAGCTCTTGTGCACAAATTTTATGGATGAGAAATCAATTATTGGATTATGGTCTACATGAGGACAAGATTCTAATTTTCTGTGACAACACAAGTGTCACTGCCATCACTTAAAATCCTGTGTAGCATTCAATGACAAAGCACATTGACATCAAATACCACTTCATAAGAGAGCATGTTATGGATGGTACTATGGAACTTCATTTTGTTCCAAGTAAGCAACAACTTGCTGATATCTTTACCAAGTCACTTGATAAATCAACTTTTACTAGGTTGGTAAGTGAGTTATGTATCCTAAACTTCTCGTAAATTTCAATTATTGATGTCTATGCAATTTTTTATGCAGCCAGAAATAAATTTGACTTTATTATTATTACTGATCAGGATTTGCAAACTGACAAATCCTGATGCTTGATAAGGATTTTCCAGTTGACAAATCCTGACACCAAAATCAGGATTTGCCAAGGGTAAATACTGATGGAATTGAACGGAGGATCATTCGTTAAAAGTCAAAAATATTTCTGGACACATTATCCTTAACGGATGATGATGTATTGAATATCCATTGAACAATCATAACCGTTGAATCTAATCTTTATCCGTTGACATATACTAACATCCTGTATGTATACGTTGATAGATAATTTTTGGAATTTCTACAGTTCACTTTATTTTTAAATGGTTATTTTTGGCAATTATCATTGGGTATTCCCTTTAATTTTTAATCATTTGTTTATCTTTTCTGGGAAAGTATAAAAACCTATTTCAATTACAGATCTCACTTTTAATTTTATCTAAATTCACAAGGCAAATTTACTCTCTTCGTCTCCAAAACCCATTTTCTCTCTATAACTTCAAAAGCTAGCAAAAATGGCACCTGTTGTGAAAATCATGTCTTAGACCGGGTATGTTTATGAGAAGAATACTTCATAGCACTTGTTGACAAGAGTTTTGTGCATGAGTACTACCACAAAATGATGGACTTCATTAGCAACTGCAAACTCAAGTACTTTATGCTCGAGTCACCAGTCATATACTGCGAAGTGGTGGAAGAAATATGGACAACTGCTGTATTTGACTCTAAGAACTTAATAGTTACCTTTACTCTCAAAGGTACAAATTATTGTGTTAATTATGATGCTATTGAGTCATGCTTTAAATTTCCTGAAAATAACACAAATGCTCCATACACTGACACTATTGTGGTTAATATGCTTAATTTCATGGGTTACTCTCTAGATACTGCTAGTTTGGTAGTATTAAGAGGAGAGGGCTTAGGAAAGAGTGGAGTTATCTTTTAATGCTTTCATTAAGGTATTTTCTCGCAAAATCATTAATTTTGATGCCATTACTTCTTCCTTGGTTAAGATGCTCTATATGCTCTTATCTGATAAATATTTCAATTTTAGCAACTATGTCATGCTAGAGATAGGGTATAAGCTAGGAGATATTCAGAACAGACCTAGGAATGTGTATTATGCTAGATTTTTAATGATGATAGCTAACCATGTTTCTGAGGATCTTGTGATTGAGAACCCAAACAACAAGTTGGCTTGTTGGGTTTAGGAAAAGAGAGTTCTTGCTGATTTAAACAGGAACAACCTAAACAGTGAGGTGGCCCTCAACTGTCTTCCAATCACTGAGGCACCTCAGGTAAGTGAGGTAAATATTTCTCTTCTTATCTCTTCCCCACCTACAGTTTCTTTGACTTCAACTTAGGTTATGCCTTCTGTGACAGTGACCAAACAGATGCCTACCCAAGCCACAAAACCAAAATCTTCAAATCTAAAGTCCAAGAAATTAACCTTTAGTATCTCTCAAAAGACACCAGTTGTAAAAACTGTCCCAACCCTTGAGCGGAGTGTACAGGGTAATGAGCTTGGTGGGGGAAGGGGTGAAAATCAAAGAAGCCCCAAGGATAAGGTGTGTGAGGCAAGTGTTACCCAAACCAGCTACACTGCAGTCTTCTAAAAGACTGTAGCTGTTCAAAAGGAAATTACCACATTTCTAGTTGCATCCTCCCAAAAGGATGTAACTATTGAAACAGGCTCTTCACCAAGATCACAGAACAAGAAGGGTACACATACGTATAAAAAAAGGATAAGGCTAAACCTATGGGGGAGTAACAGGGTACACACAGAGTGCCAATTATAGTCAAAGAGTCAGTTACTGCCCCTTCACAAAGTCAGTTTGATGTGGCTCCAGTGAATATTGAGTCACGCCCCCATTCTCTCATAATCAAAACACCACACACACATAGTTCTCCAACCAATTCTATGGATGTGGATATGATAAAAACATCAATTCATGATTCTCCATTTCTCAAATTCAAGGAGGAGTCAACTAGTCATGCAAGTGATCATCATCTAATTGATGATTTGTTGGATCATTTTCCAATTCTTTCTCAAACTGTTGGGGAAGTCTGTGCAACAAAATTTAAAATCAGTATCCACAGACTCAACAATAATTTCAACTTTTATATCCATTATTTCTACTTCATCAACATATATCATTCATCCGTTGACAAGTGATTGTCCCAACGGATGTGCCTCACAGCAGTTATCCGTTGATGACCACAACTACTACTTTAACGGATATCCCTTATCAGTTGATAGTCACTGTACCACTTGATATTTCCAAATTAGTTACAAGTGCAGATAATTTAGTAGTTGTCCAATCACTCTTAGGTTTGAGGGAAGGGAGTGAATTGAGTGAGAGGCTGGGTTGCTTCCAGGCAAAAGGAGAGGAAAAGAGTAAACATATGCATGTTATTTCTTCTATCTTGGAAAAAGAGAGTGAGAGGAGTCCCACCTTAGATGGTGAAGATGAGGGTGTGAGGGTGGTGAGCCAAGGGGAGCCCTTGATGCAAGGACAGAGAGATTATGAGAGAAAAGCAGGTACATGAGAAATAAGGAGGGCAACCATTGTAAGTGAGTCAATGAATGTCAATGAGGTTGAAAGGAAAAGACTATATCAGCAAGAATACAGAGCTATTATAGGTTCCATTTCCCTAGATGCTGAGATATTTACTCACCCTATCACAGCCTATCAAATATTTGCTATTCAGGGCAATGAGGAGGCGGAAAGGGCACTAAATCTAGTTCACACAACAGCATCAATGTAAAGGGTTAAAGATGTTTTGTCTTCTCTACCTCATATAACTGATGATGTGGATTCAAATTTTGGAGCTCATGCTGATTCTGGGTTTGAAGATGATTTTGATGATGAAGTTGGAACTAACTTAGGGGAGATGAAGGCCCTAGTTCTTTTATACAAACTCCAGAATGGATGCTCAGTAAGGAATGCAGCTATCATCACTTCACTTCAACTATGTTCAAACTAATCAACCAAACTCAGACAGCCATTCAAGCCTCTACAAATTCCAACACCAAAGCTCTACTAGAAGCCCGTCTTGAGTCTCTACAACTGCATAAATTCAACATCTCAAACAGACTAAAGATGTGGATGACATGAAGAATGCAGTTGAGGTAGTTAAGAAAGAGTTGAATGAGAAAATTGAGGATAAACTTCTAGAGGCAACTATGAGGAAAGTACAGCTCAAGTTAAGAAATGAAACTAATTTGGTAAGAAAGGTTGAGGCCCTCACTGATAGACTATCTAAAGTTGAAAACTCTGTGGCCAAGATACTGGAAGGTCAAGACAAATAGAATCAACTCCTTCAACTGTTGGTGGCTGCTCAAACTTTAAACCATGTTCTACTTGATGCTAACAAAAAGGGGAGAAGGATGTGCACATACAAGTTAGTAAAGTAATAGTTCCAGCTATTACTCTCTCAAAGCCACCAGACTTTGACAACATTGACCTCATAAATCTTGCAGCAGCTAAACTCAAGATAAAAGATCCAAGGCAACAGATCGATGACAGGATTGCACAAGTATTTGGTTCAACTGCTAATCAAACAAAATCTGTGAGGCATAACACACAGTTGAAGCCAATTACCATGGATGCAATGAAGTTAGGAAACTATGGAAAAGGACAACCTTTAATAAAAAGGAAATAACAGTCCATTATGGTTTTGAAGCTTAAAAATCATTCCTCAAAATTTTCAAGTAAAAACCCAGTGGACCAAGCCTATTCACCTCCTAGACCTGATGAAATGAAATTATTGGGAAGATCAATTGAAAGCTTCAAGACTACTAAAGACTTCATGCTAAAGAGAAGGATGGCAAGGACCTACAGACGTGGAAGATTGATCTGTGTGATGAGTAGCCACCCTCAGTTTGGAGAAGCCAAAAAGGAAGAAAAGCTAAGACTAAAATATGAGAAAAAGTAGGCTACAAAAGAAACTCAACTGAAAAGTGAGAAGCCCGCTACCACAACTGAAAGTGAAAAGCAAGTACCAAAGAAGTCAGGAAAAGGGTACTGGAAGATTATATCCAAGAGAAAGATCAATGAAGATAAAGAAATGGAAGATGAACCAATATAATATACAACCTCAAGTCAATCAGTTGTGCCCACAATGGAGCCAGCTGAATTCAAGGTTCATCCTCATGTCAATTTGCATGTTGAACCAATTGTGCCTAAGGATGAAATCATATATTGGGATAGTTTACCTATGCCTAATCAAAATATACCTTGTCAGTCAAGAAAAAGAACTCAAGAAAAAACACATTGGAATCAAGTCTAACCCACCTCAATTTAAAGCCATCTTCAAGCCAAAGCCTATAGTCAACAAGGAGGATCAACTCTTTATATGTGACATCAATAATTCTCAGACATCGATCTTTATCTGGATGAGCTAGAGAAATAAAGGGGATTGATGCTTCATACAAGCTGCCAGAAAGATTGGTGTTTGGATACAAGGGTGGTAAGGAGATTACATGGCCTCTCTACAGAATTCTCAATGAAGGCTACAATGTCCAAGTAAAGGTGTTCTCTGCAATGGAGAAAAATTTCGGATTCACCAAATTGGCCAAATCAGAAGTACTCGGCAAGATCATCCAAATTAGACAAAGCTGAAGATATCCAAATGTGCTACCTATAGTTTTGGCTATCCCATGTACTGGTGATAGAGTGCATCTAAGACCCTACTGGATGATGGAATTTAGAGATGAAAAGTTTTTTAGAAGATTTTTCAGACTTAAAGACTAGTTGCAAATATCAAGTAATGATACACTAAAGGAAATTGTTATGGATAAAAAACTAATATATATAATTGCTGTATTTAATACTAAGGAACGTGAGCTGCGAAGCTCGATTTGACTGCTCTTGTATTTCGTGACTCAATCTGCCTTAACAAGATGCCTACGTACCTTGCTGATTGCCAAGGATCAAGTCAAAAAACGTAGTTCTGATTTGTGGGGTGAGACCCCTTATATAGATGTTGAGAGTCCTTAAATTAGACTTGGTATAGGAGACTTGGTGGGCAAGTCTCATAATTAGAATGGACTTTGGAGTCCTAGATAGTAGGAAACTGACTCCTTATCCTTTTAGGTCCCCTTGAGGCCAATCTACAAGGATTTATATCCCCACTAGGACTTATCTTAATAGCTGTTTTCCTCCTTTATTTATTAATTACGAAATTAATAAATAATCAGGGTTTTTGGGCCTTCTTTGGTCCATCAGGCCTGATCTGGTCCATCAGGCCTGATCGACGTGTTAACCTTTCTGGTTTGAATGTCATACATCTTCTTATTGGGTCTTGCAGCTCAAATTGTAATATTTAATTATGTAATCAGGATTTATTTATCCCTATCATTTGCCCCCCAACTTTTGGGAAACATTTATTGGGTTTCGCAGAAGTTAAATCTATTCATTCCCTTACAGAGTTTCGTTTTTGCGTAAAGTGTGGAGCGACCTACACATTTACAACGATTTTTTCTTTAATTCAGGAATTATCTTAATTTCCAAGAATTTTTCCCTAATTTTCTGGATTTTTCCCTTAATTTCTGGGTTTTTCCCTAATTTTCTGGGATTTATCCTTAATTTCTGGATTTTTCCCTAATTTTCTGGGATTTATCCTTAATTTCTGGATTTTTCCCTAATTTTCTGGGATTTATCCTTAATTTCTGGATTTTTTCCTAATTTTCTGGGATTTATCCTTAATTTTTGGATTTTTCCTAATTTTCTGGGATTTATCCTTAATTTCTGGATTTTTCCCTAGTTTTCTGGGATTTATCCTTAATTTCTGGATTTTTCCCTAATTTTCTGCCTTAAAATCGATCAGGATGTATAAAAAATCGATCAGGATTCCTGACCGATTTCGATCAGGATCCTGATCGAACTAGCTCAGGAAGTAACATTCTGGTCGACGGGATCTTCGATCAGGATCTATGCAGAATCGATCAGGATTCCTGATCGATTTTGATTAGGACTCTGATCGAACTGGCCTTCAAAGTGACACTCTAGTCGACTGAAACATGGGCAAAATCGACCAGAATTCCTGATCGATTTCGATCAGGATTCTGATCGAACTAGGTGGCTTTCTACCATTCTGATCGAATGAAATATCGATCTGGATCCTCTTCTGTGTCGATCAGGACTCTGATCGATCTTAGTGGTTTTCTTCCTTCTTGCTCGAATGAGATATCGATCTGGATCCTTTTTGGGGTCGATCAAGACTCTGATCGAACTTAGGGGATTTCTTTCCTTCTGTTCGAATGAGGTATCGATCAGGATCCTGTTTGGCGTCGATCAGGACTCTGATCGAACTTAATAGGTTTCTTCCCTCTTGTTCGATTGAAGTATCGATTAGGATTTTCTTCTTTGTCGATTAGGACTCTGATTGAACCATTTTAAAATTCTGGTCGATTTTCGACCCTTCATTTTCCACAGGAGCTTCTAGATTATTCCTGATATTTCTGGTAGATGGGCTTTTAGGTTGGGCCTGGCTAAATGAGCCTAGAAACGCCTCGTATTCCGAGCTTTTCGCCTATATAAGTGTAGTGTGAAGTGAGAATCCTCACTTCACTTCACATTTCTCATTTTCTCTCACAAATCTCTCTAGAGTTCTCCCTTTGAGAAGGCGATTTCCGGCGACCTCAGCCACCGCAGCTCCACCTTTCTCAGGCTAATCTGGGTTTCAAGCCTTCAATCGAAGCATATCAATGGCGGATCGTGACTTGGCTCGTTTACAGAAGATGAATGTCTCTAAGAGAGGTACAAACATTCAAATTCAATCTCCATATACTTCCCTTCTTGATATGATTAACTCGAGAGGTGATGAATATCCCTCTCTATCTGAGTTAGATTCGTATAACCATGGTAACACCTTTCATGAGTTAGATGGTAGGATAGAGTCCATGAACACCCTGTACAGACTTCCACCCCACCTTAGGATCACTCCAGCCGCCCCTGGGGATAGGACTTGTAATTGGGAGGGGGATACTTTGTTTATCTATCGAGGAGCCCTGACCGCGGGTCTTAGGTTCCCATTCCATGAATTTATTCCTCGCTTACTTGCCGATGTACAAATCAACCCTTGTCAACTCCCTCCTAACGCTTGGAGGAACATTATATGTTTTATGGTCCTTTGTCTTAGAAACAATTTTCCTCTTTCCGTAGCTGTCTTTAGGAAAGTTTTCCAATTCTATAATAGCTCTATGAGTCAACCAGGTTGGGTTTTAATTCGTCAACGGCCCAAAATCCCTCATATCTTTGGTAGTAATTCCATAGTTGAGAACAACCCCAAATAGAGGGACGAGTTTGTGAGGCTGACCTGGGCTGGGGGTGATTGGGCCACACTCTTTCGTAGGCCCTTTTTCAAAGTGTCAGATGGGAGTCCAGGTAGCATCAGATTATCTGATGAGGAGGAGGTGGCCTACCAAGCCTTAATTTCAGATGATGGGAAAACAGACACCTGGATCCTCTTAGAGGAGTTTTCCTTGAAGAAAGTTGGTCTCTCTCAGGCCAGTGATAAGGGTAAATTTATAACTGGATAACCATTTTTCCTTCCCTTTAATTGTAACGTTTTATCTCTCCCAATTTAATATTCTTTTTATCTTTCTTTTTCAGCTTGCGAGGCCATCAATAATGTCAACAGGCCCAAGGAAGGGGAGTCAGGCCGCCAGAAGAGGGCCAAGCTAAACAGGGACCCCAGGAGCAAACCTGACGGTCCTTCTTTTCTTAAGCCCCACATCCCGGTGGTCGAGCTGGGGGACGATGTGGATCCTCCACTTAAGGCACATTCCTTCAGGCCTAACTGGGGCTTCAGGAGGAGTGATACGGTGGCTGGATCCACCAAACACGCTAAGGATTGGTCGTACCATTCCATCACTCCCCACGACTTTATTGACATTGTTACGGGGAGTGATATCGAGACTATTGAGCTTCTGGGTTCTCAAGCCCAAGTTGCGGTAACTTTCTTTTTTCTCTTTTTCTTTGAATCCCAACTTTCTCGTATTTCAACGAACTTGTGCTAACTCATACATATTTCTTTGCAGAGTAATACCTACTTCCAGGCGGCCCTCCATCAGGCTAGGTCCTGGAAGGGTAACTCAGATGGGTTTGAGAAGGAGATGAAGAAATGGGAGGAGAGAGCCAAGGTCTTGGAGAAGAAGCTGGACACGAAGAAAGAGGAGCTGGCTAAGGCTCATTCCGAGCTGGTGAAACTTAGGAGTGATAAGGATAAGCTCATTGATGACTACATGGATTCTGACAAGTTTAAGAATCTCATGGAGATTCATGATGAGGGTCTTTATTCCCTACAGTTTACTCAGGGATGGGATGCGGCCGTAAAGGCGGTTTCTGAGAAGCACCCGGGCTTAGTCAACCCTAAGGACTTTATAAGTCCGGAGCAGGCTGAGTCGGAGGACAGCATAGATGCCCTCTTCAACTCCCCTCAGCCAGATGATCGCATCTTAGATCCTAACACTGCTTCTCCTCCCGCTTCTCCTGCGAAGGATGCTGAAGGCGCTGATAAGGAGCAAGAGAATGAAGGCTCCCGCATGGAGGAGTAGTTTTTTTATTTTGTAATTTTATCCTTAACTTATGTCTGGACTTTTATTTGTATTAAAACTTATTACCCTCCGGGGTTATTTTATATGCTACTCTCCTTATTCGCATCTCTCTCCTTTATTTTTCCGATACTTTAATATGCATTCAAACTTGACCTAATGGACCACACAAGTATTATCACCACTCAAACATCCATAGGTTGAAATAATTTCGAACTCTTCAATTTCAAGTCTGGTTTTCCAAAACCTTACATAATATGGGTTCGACCCTGATCAATAATAGCTAGAAAATAAAAATCCTACGCAAACAAAGCTTCAAGGTGCTTTTAAACCTACTTGTCACAATGACAAGTGAGAATCGTACTTCGACTATCTTACACGTAGTAAACCTTCAGGTTTTGCGCGTGCCAGGTTCTCGGGACTTCAAAACCATCCATAGTCTCTAGCTTGTAGGTTCCTCTACCCTGAACGCTCTTGACTTTGTATGGCCCCTCCCAATTTGGGGCAAGTTTCCCTTTCTGTCCTACCCCAGAAGCTTCTATCTTCCTCAAGACTAGGTCACCTTGTTTAAAGAACCTTTCTTTAACCCTTAAGTTGTAGTAGAATGAAGCCTTCTTCTGATACTCTACTATCTTTGCATGTGCTTCATCTCGCACTTCATCGATTAAGTCTAGAGCCAACCTTTGTCCTTCCTCATTTTCCTCAGCATTGAAAGCCTGAATCCTCGGAGAGGAATGTGATATCTCCACTGGAACTACTGCTTCTGCCCCATACGCCAACATGAAGGGAGTGGCTCCTGTCGTGACTCTACAGGTAGTCCTATAGGCCCATAATATGGGAAGTATCTCATCCACCCAATTATTTCTTGACTTCTCGATCCTCTTCTTTAGTCCATCCAGGATTATTTGATTTGCTACTTCCGCTTGCCCATTGGCTTGTGGGTGAGCCACGGAGGTGAACCGTAACTCAATTTCATTTTCTTCACAATACTTCTTGAATTCCTCATTGTTAAACAGTGTTCCATTATCGGTGACTAGGACACGGGGAATTCCATATCGGCACATAATGTTTTCCCACAGGAATTATGCAACCTGTTTAGTTGTGATTTTGGCCAAGGGTTTGGCTTCAATCCACTTAGTGAAATAATCAATGGCTACAATCAGAAACTTCCTTCGTGCCATGGCCATAGGGAAAGACCCTAGAATATCCATCCCCCACATAGCAAAGGGAATAGGCGAGTTGATAGATGTCAGCATCTCGGGAGGTTGTCTAACAACAGGTGCATGCTTCTGACAGCGGTCACACTTCTTCACATATTCTTTGGCATCGGCCATCATTTCGGGCCAATAAAAGCCTAGACGAGTTATCTTATGAGCCAAGGCCCTGCCCCCCAAGTGTTGTCCACAAATACCTTCATGCACTTCTTCAAGAGCCAAGCGTGCCTCATCGGGCCTGAGACACCTCAAGTAGGGAACCACGAAAGATCTTTTGTAAAGAATCCCATCTATCAAAGAGTACCTTAGTGCTCGAACAGTTAACTTCCGTGCTTCAGTTGCATCACTTGGCAACCAACCGGTTTGAATGTGAGCCTTGATAGGATTAATCCATGACTTCCCCAGGCCTATGGGAGCCACAAGCTTAACATCTATGCTTCGTGTCTTCAAAACACGGAAGTACACACTTCCCGAACTTTCTTCTATCTCAGATGAAGCAAACTTTGATAGCGCATCTGCCTTAGCATTTTCTTCCCTTGGAATGTGTTCAACATGGCATTCATTAAATTGGGTCATCACAGCCCTTACTAGGCGGACATACTTAGCCATCGTATCATCCCTTGCCTCAAATTCTCCCTTTACCTGGGATATGATCAGCTTCGAGTCTCCCCGGACCTTTAAGTTTTTGACTCTAAGTGTCCCAGCTAGACCAAGGCCATCTATCAGGGCTTCATATTCTGCCTCATTGTTTGTGGTTGGGAAGTCTAGCTTCATAGCATACTCAATTAAGAACCCATCAGGGCTTTGCAAAACCAATCCTGCTCCACTGGAGTTTATTTTTGATGCTCCATCAAAATAGAGAACCCAATATTCTTTATCATCCTTCTCTTTGCCCCCATTATCGACTCCCTTGTCTTGAGGTATGGCATCTTCCTGCCCCCCGACTTCTTGGTTGGGTATGGTATATTCCACCAAGAAGTCAGCTAGTGCCTGGGCTTTTATTGCCGTACGTGGCTTATACTTGAGATCGAACTCTCCCAGCTCTATTGCTCACTTAATCAATCTCCCACTTGCCTTGGGACTGTGAATGATATTTCTCAGGGGCTGACGTGTTAGCACCTCAATCTGGTGAGCCTGAAAATAAGGACGCAGCTTTCTCGAAGCCATTACCAAGGCTAAAGTGAATTTCTCAATAGTTGAATAATTCAACTTAGCACCATGCAAAATTTTGCTGACATAGTATACGGGTTTCTGGACTTTCAGCTCCTCCTTAGCCAACACTGCGCTCAAGGCGCTCTCTGAAACAGCCAAGTACAAGAATAAAACTTCATTCAAAGATGGCTTAGCCAACAACGGGGCCTGTGCCATATATTTCTTCAATTCTTCGAAAGCCTTCTGATTTTCCTCACTCCATACAAAGTCCTTAATATTTTTTAGTGACCTAAAGAATGATAGGCACTTGTCTCCTGACTTGGAGATGAATCGTCCCAGCGCAGCAACCCTTCCTGTGAGCTTCTGAACATCCTTGACAGTTTTTGGTGGTTCCATATCCAGGATCGCCTTTATTTTATCGGGGTTAGCCTCAATTCCTCTCTTTGAGACCATCAATCCCAAGAATTTCCCAGATCCTACTCTGAAGGCACACTTCGTAGGATTCAACATCATCTTATGGTACCTCAGGACCTCAAAAGCTTCCCTCAAATGGGTTATATGATCAGTCTTTACCTTACTCTTGACTAACATGTCATCAACATAGACTTCCATAGTCTTTCCAATAAGGTCCTTAAAACTTTTATTTACCAACCTTTGATAGGTGTCTCCTGCATTCTTAAGACCAAATGCCATAACAAGATAACAATAAATACCAAAGTCAGTGATGAATGATACCTTTGGAATATCATCCTTGTGCATTTTGATCTGGTTGTATCCGCTAAATCCATCCATGAAACTCAGCATCTCATGCCCAGCGTGGCATCAATCAAATTATCAATCCTTGGCAATGGAAAACAGTCTTTAGGGCATGCATCATTCAGGTCAGTGAAGTCTATACATATCCTCCACTTCCCATTAGCCTTCTTTACCATTACAGGGTTTGCCAACCATTCCGGAAATTGAATCTCCTCAATGAAACCAGCCTCTAAGAGCTTTTCTACTTCCTGTTTTATAGCCTCTTGTCTTTCGGGGGCAAAATTTCTTTTCTTTTGTTTCACTGTCTTCCTGCTTGGATCCACGTTTAGCTTATGAATAATCAGCCCCGGGTCTATGCCCGGCATATCAGCTGCTGACCAAGCAAACACATCACTATTTTCTTGCAAAAATTTCACCAACTTCCCTCTAAGGGGCTCATCTAATGTGGCTCCAATAAAAGTCATCTTCTCAGGATTCTCGGGGTCTAAAGGAATCGAAACCAAGTCTTCTGCTGGCTTTCCTCTCTTCTCATCATTTTCTCGGAAATCCATATCCTCAATAGGAAGAACCTGCCCCCCGACTCCATCTGCCCTCAAAGAGGCCACATAACAGCTTCTTGTCAATTTTTGATATCCTCTTTCTTCTCCAATCCCATCTCGAGTCAGAAATTTCATAACTGAATGATAAGAAGAAGGGACTGCCTTAAAGGCATGTATCCATGTTCTTCTCATGATAGCGTTATAGGTCGAACTAGCCTTTACTACCACAAAGTCCAACATCTGTGTTGCTTGCCTTGGTTCCGTACCTATGGTGGTTGGAAACTTGATTAAACCTTCTACAGGACATTCTACTCCAGCAAATCCATATATCGGCATGTCAGTTGGTGTCAACTGGGAGTCGTTATACCCTATCCTTAGAAAGGTGTCGTGGAGCAAGATATCCACGGAAGCACCATTATCCACAAGGACCCTCTTAACCGGGCTATTTCCTATTATCGGTGTTATGACCAGCGGGTCGTCATGAGGAAACTTTACACCCTCTAGGTCAGAATCATCAAAAGCCAATGTTACTTATGTCCTGGCCCTCTTCGTGGCTTCTCCTACAATATGCATAACCTCTCTAGTATATGCCTTTCTGGAATTTTTGGATAATCCGGCAGCAGTTGGACCTCCAAAGATCGTGTTTATCACAGGCCCTCGAGGTCACGGCCCTCCAAAAATTGCATTTATAACTGGCCCTCTAGGTTGGGGATTCCGCCCCTGATCGTCTTGGTCCCTCCTACGATCTTCAAAGTTCTTCCTTCCATTATTATTTCTGTCCCCTCCATCTCCAGTATACTTGTTCAATCTTCCTTTTCGAATCAAAAACTCAATTTCATCTTTCAATTACCTACACTCATCGGTGTCATGGCCAACATCCTTGTGAAACCTGCAATACTTGCTCTTATCTAGCTTGGCGGGATCAGCCTTCAAGGGCTTAGGCCAGCGAATATCTCTATCTTTCTCAATCTCCATCAAAATCTGACTTCTAGGATCATTCAGCTTAGCGTATTCAGTAAACTTTTGCCCAGGTCCTCCCTTCTTGGGGGTTGAATCAGGGTTTTGTTCGGTTCTAGGATATTTGTCCTTTGCAATATATTCTAAATCAGTTTTCCGCTTCTTGCCTCCAGTGGCCTCATTACTTACTACGGTCTTCCTCATACTTTCTTCAACCTTGATATACTTCCCTGCCCTCTCTTGGAGCTGCAACATGCTTTCAGGGGGACGTTTGGCCAAGGACATCTTGAAAAACTCGTCCCTAGTTCCTTGTTGCAGTGCTATCATGGCTACCTTATCATCAAGGTCCGGGACTTTTAAAGCCTCCTTTGTGAAATGATTCAGGTAATCTCTCAAGGATTCCTTAGCTCCCTGCACAATACTCATAAGAGATGCTGAACTTTTCTCATGGACTCTCCCGCTGATGAATTGCTTAATAAAAGCCTGACTTAACTCTCTGAACGATCCAATAGAGTTTGGGGGTAAGCGACTGTACCATCTTTGAGCCATACCCAACAGGGTTTGAGGGAAGGTCCGACACTTAATAGCGTCATTCACGGGTTGCAGCAGCAGTGCATTAGAGAATGTCCTGACATGGTTAGCGGGGTCTCCAGTGCCATCATAGGCTTTGATAGTGGGCATCTTGAATTTCCTTGAGATATGGGCATTCATTATCTCTTCTGTGAAGGGTGGAGTTGGATCATCAGGATCTCCAAGGGGAAGGAGATTGCTTGGATCAGTTCTTGGGACGACAGCCCTTCTTCGTACCGGACCATCCAGGTCTATGACAGGAGGAGGATTTCTCCCCCTAGGAGGTATCTGGGGTCTGGTGGCCTGGTGAGCTTCCAAGTCACGCCTCAACCTTTGGATCTCAGCCTCATGAGCCCTTATCCTTTCCTGCACTTCCTGGGGATTCGCCCCTTGGGTGCTTCGAGGGCGTTGCCTTCCATCGGCCATCGGCTCCTTTCCAGGACGTCTCCTTCTTGGGGCCACTTCATCATCCGAAGATTCGGAATCTCTCTCAGTGTAAGGACCAGAAAATTCCCGATCCTCGGGGATAGGAGCCAAACCTCGTATATAAGGGGGCGATTGCCCTCGTGCTTCACTTCGCCCAGCATATCCACTTCCTCCAACCTCGGGGTAAAGGGGCATCCCATAAGGGGGGTTAGTAGTAACAACAGTTGAATATTCATATCCGACGGGTCGTGAATTCACAGGTATATGTACTTGTTGAACTTGAGGATTCGTACCTTGAATAGTCGGGGGAGTCGTCCCTTGTGGCTGAGGTTGAGTTGCCCCTATCTGGGCTTCCGCTTGAGTAGATGCATAAGTTGAGTGGGGAGGAATCTCCACGGTTGACGAAATCACCTGAGTTGTCCCTGATGGTGTTCCCTCCTCCAGAGCGCTAGTTGTTCTCCGTGTTCTCGCCATGGTTGTTATTCAGTTCCCACAGACGGCGCCAAATGTTATGGATAAAAAACTAATATATATAATTGCTGTATTTAATACTAAGGAACGTGAGCTGCGAAGCTCGATTTGACTGCTCTTGTATTTCGTGACTCAGTCTGCCTTAACAAGATGCCTACGTACCTTGCTGATTGCCAAGGATCAAGTCAAAAAATGTAGTTCTGATTTGTGGGGTGAGACCCCTTATATAGATGTTGAGAGTCCTTGAATTAGACTTGGTATAGGAGACTTGGTGGGCAAGTCTCATAATTAGAATGGACTTTGGAGTCCTAGATAGTAGGAAACTGACTCCTTATCCTTGTAGGTCCCCTTGAGGCCAATCTACAAGGATTTATATCCCCACTAGGACTTATCTTAATAGCTGTTTTCCTCCTTTATTTATTAATTACGAAATTAATAAATAATCAGGATTTTTGGGCCTTATTTGGTCCATCAGGCCTGATCTAGTCCATCAGGCCTGATCGACGTGTTAACCTTTCTGGTCTGAATGTCATACATCTTCTTATTGGGTCTTGCAGCTCAAACTGTAACATTTAATTATGTAATCAGGATTTATTTATCCCTATCAGAAATATAGGAGACGCTGGATATCAATAATGAGAATGAAGCTGGCTTCTATAGACAGCTCCAAAACCAGATTGAGGAGAATGATAAGAAGCTGGGAAAGAGGACAAGTGATTCAAGGAAAAAAAGATAATCAACTCATTCTAGAGGAGCACCTTAAAAATGACATGTAAATATTCCTTACTTTCTTTGTTCAATTTACAATTAAAGCATTTTGTAATTTATCTACTATTTACTGTTTTATTTTTAATATAGTGTTTTGTTATCATCAAGTCAACTTGAATTTATGCCTATAACTCTATTGGACATAAATTGGGGAAGATTGTTAGGAATATGTTGTAGGTGTGATGATGACTTACCCAAAATACTCTAAATAGATAAGTTAAATGATTTAGTAACCATCAACGGATAACCATTGTTATTTATCCGTTGATGGAGTAGCTTATAGTCAAATAAGTTTGTAGCACATTCTGTGTACAACAAACAGCTTAGATGTTTAGAAGTTGTAGTGAATTTTAAGTCGTGTTGACTACTAGAAAGATATACAAAATAGGTTGGCCAATTATAAATATAAGATGCCTCATAATTTTGTATGAGTGAAAGAGTATCAACTACTAAGGAATTCATCATCAACGAATAAGCTTAAAGCTTCAACGGATGATTCAAGGCACCTTCAACGAATAAGCTGATCAACTGATATTTCTTAAATCTTCAACGGCTGTTCATATGTAAGCATCAACGGATGACACTATTACAGCATCAATAGATAACTAAACATAGTGTCAGCGGATGATATGAAGCTTCAACGGATAACCAATTCAGGAAAAAAAGCAGTTGAGAGTGTCTTGAAAATCACATGGGTTGATTGTACACAAAAGGAATGTGGCGGCATGGATTCAGGTTTTAGAAGACAATGAAGTATTTCCATCTCCATGCTAAATAAGGACATTCAAAGATACAGTATCAAACTGGATTGCATTGGATAGAGAAATGAAGAAATATGTGATTAAACCTAGTTGTTAGATTTTATATTTTATCTTATTGCACATGTAACTTGGTGACATATAAACCAAGTGTGACATGTATTAAAACCAAGAATTGCAAGCAATTTAAGAGAGAGTCTTTGTGAGCTATATCTTTGAGCACTCTCAGTTTTAGGTTGTAACACTTATAAGCAGTTGTGTGCATTCTTGCATCACAAAGATCTTTTCAATATAATATATATATATATATATCTTTGGTGGAATTAACAATCCACAAGAAAAATTTTAAACACTTATTTTATTTACTTTGTGTTCTTGAATTCCATTATTGTTTATCCGCACTCAAGCATATTCAAGCACAGTTATATATTTTTGTAAGAAGTTTTCAGAATTTCAAAAAGTAACCAGAATTCCATTTAACCCCCCCCCCCCCCCGTCTATAATTTTGTTGATAGATTGTTAGTGTATAAAATGAACAACATCATTTTCTTCTTCCATAATGTGTAGTTGATCTTGTCAAAGACAGGTATCTTGATACTGTTTATTTTTTGAGCACTTTCTTCCAAGATCTTTATATGTTTACTTTCAGATTTTACTCTGATACCACTTGTTAGATATTGAGTGCAATGAAATATAACACAAAGGGGGGAGTGAATGTGTTTCATTGGATTTTAATTAACTTTGAAAGTTTTTGGCTTAGTTTTAACAAAACATATATTAATTTGAAGATATAAATGTTTGACAGTAACAACACAAAATAAGATATCAAAAACTCACTTGATTGTATTAATCAAATTTGTTTTGCTACAAATTTGTGTTATTAGAAATAAGAACTCAGCTACAAATCTTAAGTGAATACAAATTTTTTCTAGATCTATTTTCTTACTTTTTAACTAAGGACACGTGCATGCTTTATAGATCAACAACACGGGTTTACAAAACTTGCACTAAAATGTACCAACTCATTTCCTAAAATTATCTTGTCTACTTCTATTTCTACTTTTAGCAAATCTGTGCAGAATCTTGTAGGTCTATGACCATCCTTTGTCTAATGAATCTTGGCCCTTCATCTTGTATTCTTTAAGCTGCTTTTGTAGTCTTTCCAATTTAATGAATGAATTGTATGTTGACTGATAATCTTGAATCTTGAACTTGTTTGTATCTGAATTTTGAGATAGTTTGTCGAGATCTCTTTTGTTCTATAGAGATGTCACATATTGATAATTATAATGACTTATCGATATCTTGAGTTCTCTATATGTGTCTTTGACTTGTTGAGGTCTCCATTTCTCTATATGTAGAATAGTTTGTCGACATCTCTAATTCTCTACATAGCCTTTTGACTTGTCGACATCTCTAGTTCTCTACATGCAGATTTGGCTTGTCGATATCTCTAGATCTCTACATGAAAAATTGACTTGTCGATATCTACAGTTCTCTACATAGACTTTTTGACTTGTCGATATTTGAGATCTCTCCATAAAGAAATGACTTGTCAATATCTCTTGAGACTTCTCTACAAGATATTTTGGACTTCTAGATAGACTTTCGATATTCCTTAATCTATAAGTTGTCGATATCTTAAAATATTTTTCCTAGAACAGTATTATTCAAATCCAAGATGCTACACTTTCCTCTGAGGCATGATCAAGAATTGATCTTTTTCCAGAGTTTATTCCTTAGCTTGAAGGCTGTTCACTGGAAAATCCTTCAGTCTAATCTACTTAACATTTTTATAGAATCAAGGAATACAATTACAGAATACAAATATAGATTATCATACAACTTATCCTAAGGGCCGTCAATGTGACTTAGTCTTGTTATATGCAGGCATGTCATGCACAATAGAGTACACAGAAGTGGTATCTAGAGTGGTGAAATGGTATCTAGAATGGTGGAACATATGGTGAATCAACACCACTTTCCCAAGCGCCTCCGTTTGCTCATTCTTATTCTTAGCAATCTTTCTTTTGCTCCTTCTACTTCACCAATCCCCCTCCTAATCTTTTATTGCCACCTCCCACCCCTTTCTAGGTGTAAGACTTTAGACCGTACTTTTTGTTGCTGAGTACTTGTAATATCTTTTTGCACCGCAATAAAAATTTAATATCAAACCATGTGTTTTTGGTTATAACTAATATTTGATAGAATAAGCGCAATGAACTCAGTGACAACTATGTATTTAACTAGTCAATACATAGTGATACTAAGCACTAAATTTTCCAAAGAAATAATCAATGTTGGAAATAATAGTTTACTGGGACACAAACCAGTAGATTTTCTAGCAAATTGGAATTAAATGCGTGAACAAATCAAAATAAAGAGCAGTTCAAGAGTTACAACATTTTATTTTATGTTTCTAATACAAAATAAACTTGTGCACAAGGTATATATCTTTTGCTTTTAAGTTTAGAACCTAAACTTTTAAAATCCTTACTATTAACATTTTGCACATATATAAAATAGACACATATATCATGGAAGAAGTACCTTGATCTTTTACAGTGATAATTTATATGGCTGGAACTAGATTGTGAAACCTAAATTAAACCCTAAAACTCTAAATATAATGCTTCACCTTGTGAATAATAGTGTTGTTGTGCAGAGGGCTTCCTGAGGTCACAACACTTATGCAGCTGGGTCTGCTCGAACAATATTGGCCATTACTCGATCAATTGGATATTAGGAATTACTTAATCAATTGATAATTGATGGTCTTGAAAATCTGAAAAAAATCAAAGAAAAACTAAGTAAGGGAGTGAGAAAGATATAGAGAGTGAGATAGATAGAAAGAGGGAGAGAGATCCACAACAATGACACGCATATAAAGTTAGGATTATAACTCAAAATCAAAATCAAACTAAAAGTTCAAAACTTAGTTGAAGTATTGAATCCCAAATTAGTATCCCTTACCCTTGAATTAATTTTTTTAGTTTTATTAAATTAATTATTAAAATGTTTTCATTTAAATTTAAATTTAAATAAAATATTTCAGTATTTATCAAATATGGATAATATATATATTTTGCGGACTTTTCCTTTCTAAAGAACTCCATAAATTATCTTATTCAAATAAACTACTTTCAATATAAATTTAATTTTGAGTAAATTATAATTTACTTTAATTAGGGCAACACGACACGCCCTAGGTTACAATAGGGAAGACATCTATAGCAACACCAGAGACATGTCAGTATGATTATGACAAAAATGTGTAAATAGGTCATTTATGGCATAGTGATATGAATAAAGATACATGGTTTAAATATCACAAATCACATATTATTGTATGTTACTTAATCTTTATCAAAAATTAGACACACTCTGAATAATATTATAATATTATAATTATATAATTATATAAGTATTAATTATTAATATTTAATTACTTATATTTAAAATATATAATATAAATGAAAATATTAACAAATACCCGTTCATCACACATGTTCTAAACTAGTAATCATAGTAAACACATAAATTTATATGACCTAGTCAAATTTTTTTGATTAATATTTTGTTTAAATAAACATGTATAAACTATATCAATATTGTCTACATATCCAATTGGTCCATTTTATCTTCTACCTCAAGTCTGTCAAATTACACTTTCAATATAATTCAACTATGTTGGAATGTAACTCCATAATCAAAACTGTTAAATTATATTCAATTATTTTAACTCAATCAAATTGTTATGAGACCCATACTTCAATTATGTCAATTTCTTCCATTAAATTCTGTTGATTTTGTTTTTATAAAATTCAACTTTGTCGATTATTTAACAAATAATGAAATTTTGACCAGTTAATTAACAATTTCTTACCAGAATTTTGATATGCATCTCATATCATGATCTAGTATTTGTTCATTAATCTTCTTTGCACTTAAACAATAAATCTTTTACTCAACAATTTTTCTTTTGGCTAGATACTTAACTAGTTTAACGGTCTTGTTAACAGACAACTAAAATTTGATCTCGATTTTCATATTTTATTTACAGTACAATTGTCAAGCTTGTACGGAATAAATACAATTCATAAATAAATCTTGCTATCTTCATACTAAATTGTAATAGATGCTTCAAATATTTTCAATAATTTATTTACTTAATTCTTAAACATATTAATGAATTTGTTATAGTACTTAGTTGTAGATTTTTTCATTATAGTTGATCTTGATTTTTTTGTGTAATAAATTGGAAGATTACTATGCATATAGTTACATTATATGCAATATCAAATAACATAAATGTTTTGTGAGATCTTCACTTGAATAAAAAATTTTATAAAAAAGAACTTCACTTGTATGTATATTTATTTATAATAAGATATATTATTATTATATATATAAATCTACATATATAAAATTATATTTAGTTAGTTTTTTTTTCATCAAACATTTTTCTATTATTATGTAAGTTTGAGATTTTATATATTCTTACAAATTTTCAATTTTCTTAAAACATTATTATTATATTCATTGTCCAAAAGTAAATAATTAGAGACCTAATTAATTTACTTTATAAATATCTTAGCGATTGAAAATGTATTTTTAATATTATAAGTATTGTTTCAAAGATTATTATTCATACTCCTATTAAAAACAAAAAATAAAAAGAGAAATGCTAGTGTACCCAAAATGGTCTCCAAAATTGTTCTCAAATACTGATATACATATTTATTAATCTTCTTGATAATGATAATGAGATAAGAGCATCTCCAAGGGGATTAGCTATTTTCATTAGCTAAAACATGATAAAATAGATATTATCTTAAAATTTGTTGAACTTGTAAGAAATTTTGCTTTAATGGTATTAGCTATAATGGTTAGCCATATTTGAAAAATATTATTGATTGTTAATTTTAAATTTTAATGGTTTTATTCATATTTTATATCTAATATTTTATTAATTTTTTTATATTTTAATTAAATACAATTAAAAATAAAATATACAATTAATAATTTTTTTGATATAATTGTTACAATCTAAACATCTGAAAAACTAGTTAACAAACATTACATATATGTTTTAAAATATTTACTAATTTTATTTATTATCATTTATAAGTAATTTTATAAATACATAATTTACATTAAAATAATAAATTTAGCTAAGAGTGATTTTTTTAAAACAAATAATGAATTTTTTTATAATAAAATAATAAAATAATTTTACACTTAACATTAAATAAAATTAAAATTTAAAAGTAATACATATATATATTATATTATAACTGTTAAATTATGAATATACATATACAAATATACCTAGACACATAACTAGGGTATAGCGGGAGAATACATTATTTTGGAAGGAAATGACATGGATTTGATATAGATAATGGATTCTCATTCAATATATGTAGCGTGCTGGTTTCTTTTTATCTAAAAATTTTGCTAACAGGTGGCTGCTTTGGAGAGCCATTCTTTTTTACATATTAGGTATATTTACAAATTTTACATAGGTATATTTTCAATTTTTTTACTGCCACCTAGATTTTATAGCTGCATACAATTGGAGATGCTCTAAGACCCATGTACATCTGGATACACCCATTTTATCCTTTATATATAACAAGCCTAAGAGACTTCTTACCAAAAGTTTGGTCATTTAAAGTCAAAATAATCTCAAATAATTAAAAATAGATGTTTAAGATTACATCTTATTAAAATAATTATATCTTTAATACAATCATAAATAGATTTCGATTATATTGTTATAATACTTTTCAAACACCAATTGCTATACAATGTCCTAATATAATACTAAATAGAATATAAGTTGAGATTTAACCAATCATAAATATAAAAAAAATTATATTGTTCTATATATATATATATATATATATATATATATATATATATATATATACACCGAAACATGATACATTCATACAGCAGTAGATAGAACGTAATTAGATACTATACTTTATATCTATACTGTAATTAAATTCATCATCCATATATTTTTCAATATATTCATATTTGTTGTAATAATATTACAACAAACTATCAAAAATAAAAATAATATTGCAACAATGTCAGAAATAACGATATATATATATATATTAAAAAAATTCAAAAATAAATTTTTATTTTTTTTAGAAAAAGTAAATTTTAACAAAACTGTGCATCGCACGTGCTATATGCTGATAAGCGTGTAACGGACTTATTATCCAAAAGTTTGGTCCTATACCGTCAAAATAATCTCAACCGTTGATTTGATATAATTAAAAATAGATGATCGAGATTATATATTATTAGAATAAAAGTATATTTTAATACAATTATTATAAGTAGAATATGATTACATTGTTTACTACTATTCAAACACTAATTGAAATATAATGTTCTAATACAATCCTGAATAGAATATAAGATTTTTAATGAATCATGAATATAAAAAAAATTCATTGTTCTATTATTCAAACACCAAAATATTACTTTATTATTATTCAAACATAATTTGATATAGAAGGTTCTAATACAATCGTAGATAGAATATGATTAGATATTTAACCAATTATAAATATAAAAAGATAACAATATTCCACTATTATTCAAACACCAAAATATGATAAAATAATAAAATAAAAGATATAAAATAATTAGATATTCTACTATATATATAATTGTAGTTCAGTTCTACATCCGTATATTTCTCAATATTTGTTACAACAATATTATAACAATCAATCAAAAATAAAAAGTAATATTGTAACAGCATCAAAATAACAATATCCATGTACATTAAAAATTATTCAAAAAAAAAAATTAAAAAATATATAAAAAGTAAATTTAAAAAAAACGTGAATCACACAGGTTATAATCTAGTAAATTAAAATGTGATAAATGTCATGTCACATTATTTGAAAACGGATTAGGAGTTAAAAAATAGATTGGGATTCATACTTAATCATGGCTGACTCTTTATACCTTTAAATTAATCACCAAAATACCGCACTTTCGATCTAACTAGGGATTTTTTGCCCGCGCTAGGCGCGCTCCAAATTTCTTCAATTTTGAATTTTTTTCACGAAGTTTGTAATTTTTATAACATAAACGGTTATCTTCTAGTTTTATTTAATTTATTTTATTACAGTTATTTAGGTTCCGTTTATTTTGAAATATAAAATTGATATTATAGTTTAACGTTAAATCTCAGTATTTTAATTTAGTTTTCTTTCTCTCACATTTTAACCAATTAAAAGTCTTTTAACTCATATTTTAACATTTCTCTTTTACATTTTTAGTAGTCAATATTTTAATAATTTGTACAACAAAACTGAGTAAATATTTTTTTTAATTAAATATTTTTTTTAAAAATCCAGTAAATATTACATAACATAAATAGTACACCATGAGGATTCTTTAAAGTATGAGAATATTTTTATCAATCTTGTTCCTGCTTAAACTTTGCATTAGATTGGTACACAGTATGTGAATAGATTTGGCATATAGAAAAACTTGGTTGATTTTTATTACTGTCTAAACATTACTAATCAAATATTTCAATTTTTATAGCATTATATAATGGTGTCTACTTCAATAATGAAAGTTGACAGTGGATTATATTTGTATATTGAGACTAAAAAAATCTATTAAAGTTAATTTGCACATATATGTTTTTCTACATATATTGCTTAAACATGTGAACTCGAAATCAATTTTTGTCAATTACTCCTCTAACTGTATTTCTGTATATAAATTTCAAATATAAAAAATTAGTTCAATATTACTCGGCGTCGCCTTACGACTACCCCTCGCAGTTTAAAATTTGGAAAATTAAAAAAATGTAAATATTTAATATGAGTTATTTTAAAACCGTTGAATTGAAAACTGCAATGTTATATTTCTATATATATTGCTTAAACATATGAATTTGAAATTAATTTATGTCAATTACTCTCTAACTGTATTTCTATATATATAACTTAAATATAAAAAAAATTAGTTCTGTATTACTCGGCATCGCCTTACGACGACACCTCGTAGTTTAAATTTTGGAAAATTAAAAAATGAAAGTACTCAACATAAGTTATTTTAAAACAGTTGAATTGAAAACTACAATGTTACATTTCTACATATATTTCTTACACATGTGAATTTGAAATCAATTTTTGACAATTACTCTGTAATTGTATTACTATATATATAACTTAAATATAAAAAAATAGTGCAATATTACTCGGCGTCGCCTTACGGCGACACCTCGCGGTTTAAAATTTTGAAAATTAAAAGATATAAATACTAATATAAGTTATTTTAAAACTGTTGAATTGAAAATCATAATGTTTTACCTGAATACATATACAAAACATATAAATTAGTGCATTAAAACAAAAGTCATTATTCTGCTAAAGGAAATTTTTTATTCAAAAGCATTTTAATATTATTGCGACGCCTCGTCGTTTAAACATTATACAATTAAAATATTTTTTTATCAGCACAGATCCATATCAATGCTCTATAATTTGCAAAATGATTCTCCAGTTTTCTAAAAGATTTGTTGGAAGTCTCTTGAACAGTAGATATCATGGAAATCACAAATTGATTCCAAATAGCTAATGGCAAGATTGCAAGCATATGTGTGTTCTGCAAATGTTATTAAAAAAGTTAACTAAAAACATAGATATGAAACAATATACTATTCGTATTCACATCATGATTCTAATACTAATGCTGAATTTGCCATAATATTCTATGTGAATTGTAATCATGGAGAATATAATTGAGAGTTAAGATTGTAATCACATCCTCATTCTAATCCTGATACTGACAAACCCTGATTCTTATCTTGTTGCATAAGAAATCAGAATTTCTCAGCATCAAGATTAGAATCGGGATGTTAATATGTAGAGTATGCTCCAATAGATGTGAGAAATGGGATTGTTCGCTCGAACCTTCAATGTCCAAGCTACTAGAGTAACATCCAGAGCGAAAAAATGCTGATGGTCGTCAATATCTGAATGCAAGAAGAGGAGAAGCTTAATAAATTACTATGGAACTTCAATGTATATTTGACAAAATAAAAAATGTGTACCTCTATTACCTTCTTTTGATGTTTGAGTATAGGTTGAGAGCCCAGACATGTGAATATATAGTACGGTTAAACGAAATTGATTATGGTAGAGTTGCATAATCTTTTTAACTTTTAAACAGATATGCACTATTTTCATTGATTAATTGACTGAGAATTTGTGTAGCCATAATATTCTCTGTGAATTATAATCATGGAGAATCTAATTGAAAGTTAAGATTGTAATCACATGATGATTCTAATCCTGATGCTAACAAACCCTGATTCATATCCTGATATTGATTCATATCCTGATGAAGGAGAAATTCAGGAACATATCATGATCTTGATCATATCTTGTTGCAGAAGAAATCAGGATTTCTCATCATCGGGATTAAAATTAGGATGTTAATATGCAGAATATGCGCCAAGAGATATGAACAATGGTTCGAATGCAACTAATATAATTAAATCACACCTCACAGTCCAACAGAATAAGATTATACCTGATTGCCTCCCCGTGGTTATTCCTTGATATCCACATTCTTGTCACTCGAACCTTCAATTTCCAAGCTACTTGAGTAGCATCCAAAGCGGAAAAATGCTGATGGTCATTCATATATGAATGCAAGAAGAGTAGAAACTTAATAAATTAATATAAAACTTTAATTTATATTTGAGAAAATCAAGAATGTGTATTTCTATTATGTTCTTCTGATGTTTGAGTATAGGTTGAGAGACCAAGCATGTGAATATATAGTACAGTTAAATGAAGTTGATTATGGTAGAGTTACATAATATTTTCAACTTTTAAACAGATATGCACTATTTTCATTGATTAATTGACTGAGAGTTTGTGTATCCACAATATTCTCTCTCAATTGTAATCCAAAGAATATGATTGAGAGTTTGGAAAACTTGTTTCATGAATATTGTGTCTAAAACGGTAAGAAATGTAACAATATAACCGGTCACGCGTAACTTGCATTTTAGGGTGATGAAAGTGATATAGGTATAAAATGCGTACATCAATAGCATAATCACCCGGATAGAAAGCATATTCATTAGTTCCCCTTAAAAAAATTAAATTCTGGAATATTTATAAGATATGTTGTATTTAAACTTGCCACTAATAATGTCAAAATAAAAAGAAATAGAAGAATAAGTAATAAAAAAATAATGTAGTATGTGTATCAGTGATACCACATTTTTTTGCTCCCCAGCGTGTGATGATTATCAAGTTGTTTTGATAACCATTTTCTTGTTGTGAATCAAAATCCCCTTCAACATGCTTAAAACCGATATCATGTTTAAACTTTTCACATAAATCTAAGATTACCCGTGCATGGAACATTATACACAAAATAATATTGACGAAATTGCAACAATAACCAAATATCTACATAAACAAATGCAGTAATGCACTTGTTTTAGATATTAACCTTATAACTTACTTTAGTTATATTATAAAGGGAGATGGGAGCTCTAACAAAAAATATGACGTTATCAAATGCTAATCAGGTTTGAAAACGACACAGATGACATTTTGATTCTTCAATATTTTAATATTACTGATAGTCACCTTAAAGTGACACTTTCAATTTTAAATATTATAAAATGAATTCTTAAAAAAAAAGATAATAAAATTAAAATATTCAAAATAATAGCTAAATTTTGATATAAAATTTAGTACAATATTATCCACCATCACGTTAGGCGACACCTAATACTTTAAACTTTGAAAAAAATATAAATACTCTATATAAGTTATTTTAAAATATGTTAATTGACAACTTATACTTGATGTATACAATTTACAAAAGCAAACATTAGTACATTAAAATTATTTTCAAACGGAATTTTTCTATAAAATATTCATTTTAATATTACTGATATCCACCTTAACACCTCCTATTTTAAGCATTATAAAATTAATTATTGAAAAATATATTATAAAATTAAAATATTTATTTTCTCGACATAGTTTGCTGTAAAAAATTTAAAATTATATAATATACAACAATGATTTTGAAATGCAGATAAATATAATTTTTCGAAAATGTAAACTGTGTATGCATATATTTTGAAATGCATAAAAATATCATATAAATATCACACTATCTCTTTTTTAAATTTTTGGAGATTCTCATTAATTCATTCAATATTTGATATTTTAATATCAAAAGATAAATGACCTCAAAATCAATATTACATAAGGTTACATAATTTATCCAGACTTTTCATAGTTTAATATTGCACTTTTATCTATCCAATATTGTTTTATACATAATTTGAATGAACTTAATAATTTTATTAGTTAAATACAATAAAAAGTATTCACATAAACTAAATTTATTATTTATATACTATGATACTATTTAATCTGATTTTTTTAATAAAATGTAAAAATGTATAAATTTGTACTAAATTTATTATTTATATACTATGCAATTTTTGTAAGTTCTTTTTTTACAAAGTCAATTAATATATTAAAATAGAACACAACAAGCCTGATAGTTCAAACCTCACGAAGAAAACACTAATACAATTGTTAAACATATCAATTAGTTCAACATTACTCGGTGTCCCACACCTGACACTTTAAACTTTGAAATAAGTTATTTTAAAATATGTTAATTGAAAATCACTATGTTATATTTGATGTATACAATTTGCAATTTGCAAAAGTAAAACATTAGTGCATTAAAATTATTTTACAACGAAATTTTTTTATTAAAAAATTATTTTAATATTACTGATATCCACCTTAAACTGACACTTCCAATTTTAAACATTATAGAAATAATTCTTCAAAAAAAAGATAATAAAATTAAAATATTTTAAAATTACAAAAATTACATTAATTGTCAAAAGGTAAATATATACAAATAAAAATTATATAGTTATATTCAAAATAGCATACAATTTAGTTCAATATCACCCGACCTCGTACTTTAAACTTTGAAAAAATAAATATATATACTTTACATAAGTTATTTTAAAATATGTTATTTGACAACTATTATATTATAATTGATGTATATAATTTGCAAAAATATATATTAGTGAATTAAAATTATTTTGCAACAAAAATCTTTTGTTAAAAAATCATTTTAATATTACTGATAATCACCTTAAACTCACACCTCCAATTTTAAACATTATAAAATTAATTATTCAAAAAAAATAATAAAATCAAAATATTTATTTTCTCGACACAGTTTGATGTAAAAAAATTTAAAATTATATAAATTACATTAATTGTCAAAAGGTAAATATATACTATAGACAAATGAAAAGTATATCAAAATAGCTGAATTTTGATATACAATTTAGTTCAATATTACTCGCCATGACAACACCTCACACTTTAAACTTTGAAAAAATATATATATAAATACTCTACATAAGTTATTTTAAAATATTTTAATTGACAACCACTATGTTATATTTGATGTATACAATTTACAAAAGTAAACATTAGTGCATTAAAATTATTTTTCTAACTTTTTATTAAAAATTCAATTTAATATTACTTATATTCACCTAACATTGACACCTCCTATTTTAAGCATTATAAAATTAATTCTTAGAAAAAATATTATAAAATTAAAATATTTCTTTTCTCGACATAATTTGCTGTAAAAAAAATTATAATTATATAAAATATAACAATGATTTTGAAATGCAGATAAATATTATTTTTTTGGAAATGTGAACTGTGTATGCATATATTTTGAAATGCATAAAAATATCACATAAATATCACACTATCTCTTTTTTAAATTTTTTGAGATTTTCATTAATTCATTCAATATTTGAGATTTTAATATCAAAAGATAATTAACCTCAAAATCAATATTACATAAGGTTACATATTTTATCCAAACTTTTCATAGTTTAATATTGCACTTTTATCTTCATAATATTTTTTTGTACATAATTTGAATGAACTTAATAATTTTATTAGTTAAATACAATAAAAAGTATGCATATAAACTAAATTTATTATTTATATACTATGATACTTTTTAATATGATTTTTTCAATAAAATGTAAAAATGAATCAACTTGTACTAAATTTATTATTTATATACTTTGCAATTTCTGTAACTATAAAAGCGTCCTTTTTTTTTATAAAGTCAATTGATATATTAAAATAGAACACAACAAGCCCTCATAGTTCAAACCTCACGAAGAAGATACTAATACAATTATTAAACATAACATGCAGTCTCACATACTCTTGGACCAAATATATTAAAGAAGAACCCACTCACTATTTACTTTACTATTACAATCTTACATTACTTGGTCATAATTTAGAAAATTGAAGCTCACTAAGCAACAGACTACAAATTAGCAAAAATCACCTACACTAACACTGAAATATGGCATTACAGTTAAACTTCAATTCATTCCTCTAGCATTAGCTTCCTCCATCATTGCCAATTGCATCGGCACTTCTTTGCATGATACATGATATAAGGTGCAATATCACTGTAATTTAATAGTATTAACTGCAGCAGTCCTAGCCAAATGTATTAGCCATGTAGCCAAGGAAAGCTAGCATTGCAGTCCAACATAATGTCGACGTTACCACCAAATTCTTCTCACTCAGGTGAAATATATCACTATATGGGTTGAACTGTGAACCTTTCTTCCCTGGACTTTTGCTGATATGTTATTATGCAGATTATACGTAGAAATTATGAGCTTTTATGTTCTAAGAATTTAGAGACATATGTTAGCTTCTATCAAAACATAGATGATTTCTCACCAGATATGAAGATATGCAAATATGGGAAAAGGAATCTTGAATCTCAGAAGTTTAATGTGGACTGACAGACTTTTGTATATCTTTTCTGGTAGCTGAAACCAAAATAAAAAACATTGATGCACATTTGATTATAAGGAACTGTGAAAAAACAATTCTTGAGTTATGAGTATGAGAGTGAAGAAACTTTACAGGAACCCAAGATTTATCCTTCTCAATATTTTCATGGTTCTGATGGTGAGTTCTGTGGCTGATTCTCCTGCACGAACTCACCTTTGTAATATTTTATAAAATTACGTAATGCTCAGAGTGCAATACCATCGTCAGCAATACCAAAATAACAACAAAATCCCTCATGACATAACTAACAGACCTCCAAGGATTCTTAACCCAACAATGCTTGGAAATAGTACAAACATATTATCAATACAAAAAACAACACTAAAATTACATAAAGAAAGGAGTGCAGAGACGAATTAAAAGAAATACATAAAAAAGAAGAACTATGATGTACTAACATGTTTGTTCATTAGCAAATGAAACTCAATTAAAATCTACATATAACCTGCAAAAAGAAAGAGAGAAAATGAGATTCTGAGATTTGAAATTTGAGAGAAGAAGAATAACAGACGTATATATATCAATAATTTAACTCAATTTACAAATCAAGGAGTGATAGTTTCTATAGATAAGTATGAAATTCAAAATTTAAAAATATAACAAATAAAGGAGTAAATTATGCATGATTGATTAGTCTAAAATCTTTTTCCATGGATAGCTTGCTTTTTAAATTTCAAATTATAAATGTAGATTAAGAATATTTATACAAACATACCAAATCAATACAAAAAAATAATACTAAAATTACAAAAAAGAAAGAGTAAAAGAGACGACATATCAAATCAATACAAAAAATTATACTAAAATTACAAAAAAAAAGAGTAAAAAGTCGAATAAAAAGAAAAAAAAATTGAAAATAGAAGAATGAGAGAGATAAATGTCTGATATAATTTGAAATAGTGGTTTTTGAAGGTAGATATATTTGAATAGATAGTTTTATCGTATTCGTGGCTAAAATTGTGGATCTTGAGTAGCACACATATAATATTAATTGGGTAATTTGATTGGATATGAGATAATTAAGGAAATTTGAATTTCAAAAAAAAAAAAATTAAATGTGTAAATAAAGAATGAGAGAGAATAAGGAAACCAATAATTATCATTGAATTAGTATTGTAACAGATGTGAGAAAATCATGCAAATCTTTCCTTAGATAAGATGTTTAAATTTTAAAATTCAAAATTTTTCCATGTTTAGTGTTTTGATGGGTAAAAAAATGGGTAAACTTATATGGATATATCCATGAATATATAGATTTTATACTTAATATGGGTCATGAGTAAATTTATTTACCCATTAGGTAAATTTTGTAAATATATCCATGAATCTAGTAATTTTATACTTAATATGCTTAATATGGGTTATGGGTACCTATTTGAAAAATGAGTAAATTAAGGAGTAGTAATTAAGAATATATAGATTCACCTTCCTCTCTATCAAATAGGTAAAATCGTGTGTTGTATCTGTTTTCTTCTTAAAACAGTTGATATGCAGTTTCGTCAATCGTATGAGGCCTGATACACATATTACAAATGCATATCAAGCCTCATGCACATTACAAAACAGTTTATCACCATGATACAATAAACAAAATGGAACTGCACGCACACAACTAGAGGTGGCCAGTAGTGCGGTCCGGGCGGTCCGGGCCGGGTTTATTACGGGTTTGGCACTCGACATTTCAACACTGAACCGGCCCGGTGTACAAACGAACCGGGCTCGGGCCGGGTTTGAACCGCTAAACAAGAACTCGTAACCGGTCCACGAATATGATCGGGTTGCGGGCTGTGCGGGCTTAGTAGTACGGTCCATGCGTATACGAGCGGTCCGTGCGGGTTGGCCGCAGGTTGGAAACTTGAAATATTTTGTCTTCTCTTTATAATAGTTTATAATAATTGTAGTCTTGTAGTCTGTAAACAGTTGTGGTGTTATTAATTTATTATAGTAATTTAAATTAGTATATATATAGTAATTACAGTTCGTAATATAGTAATAATAATATTATATTTAATATTTCATAATTATTTTGTTTTTTATAATATTATTATTTTGTTTTTTATAATATAGCAAATAAATATTATATTATTATTTGCTATATGCAGTTGATCAATTTGCTATATAGTAATAATAATATTATATTTAATATTTCATAATTATTTTGTTTTTCCTTAATCACATACTAATGCAGTTGATGTAAGCAATTTTGCATGAGTTGTCTCCATTCTCTGACTCGCGGGCTTGTGCGGGTTGTGCGAGCTGTGCGGGTTGGCAGGCGCGTGCAGCTCGCGCGGGTTATGTGCGTGCCGGGTCAGTGCGGGCCGGTCCCGGTTTTTCAATATATGATTCGTAACCGGCTCGATTATTTTTACGAATTGTGCGGGTTTGAACCGGCCCGATTCGGGCCGAATAATTCCGGGCTTCCGTACGAACCGGTCCCGAGCGGGCGGTTCAAACCCGCACGTTTGGCCGGCTCTACGCACAACACACAAAATGGCGTATTAGCATGCATCTTGGGACAGATTCTAAAATATGGTGCCCTTGTCATGAAAATTGAAAATGGGGTTTTTTATATCAAGCCCTATCTTTAATTCAATGAATCAGGAAATCATAAAAATGATTAATTAAAATTAAATATTAATATAACATAATTAATTGATATTTATATTCAAGTATTTATAGATATATATATTCTTGGATGAATTATTTTTAAAATCAGAAAGGATTAAAAATATATTATTTTTGAATTATAAAGATACACGCTTTCCTTTTAATAACTATATAAATTTGAACATAATTAATATTTGTACAAAATATGAAAATCCATTGCTAAAACAAAATAAAAACAAGCAAAGAGAAGACCGGTCACACGAAGTGAGAGTATTCAACGGGGCATTGTCATCCAATCATACAGAAAAATCTAGTGAATCAAAGAAATAATATCCAATCGTTTGCCACAAACTAACAAAATTAAAAATCATCCCATCTAATCTAACCGCATATATCATTTCGCGGCTCTACAAACACACGCCACATTCTCTCTATACAATATACTACACATTACGCAACCAGGTCACCGTCACCGATCACGTCATGGCCGTCGCCGGCAAACTTACCACGCACTTCTTTCCACATAATATAACTTCCCGGAGCAGTCGAGCTCCGTTTTCTATTAATATTTCGAGTAGGATTAATAGTTTCTTGGCTCGTGCTCAGCGTGGTTCGCTTTCTGATGCTCCTTCGTGTATTTTTGTCGGCCCGATTGAAACCGCAAGTAAAGAAACTCTCGAAGCTCTTTATCGTCAGGTATACTTATTTTTTAAAACCGGCATGTATTGATTAAATAATTTATGGGAGAGCATGTCCAATAAGCTAGCTAAATGAGCTCGATAAATAAAATTTAAGAATTTTAGTACAAATTTGTTCTCCTGCTCACTTGGTTAGGAAACTTTTTTACATTCTTTATCTACGATTAGACCTCGATAAATTAATAATATCGATTAATTAATATTTTTTTGTAGTGGGACCTTTAATATAAATTAATAATTCGTTAAATTTATAAAATATTTATTTTTCATTAAAACATTTGTCCCGTATAATATATAAATTAATAATTTTATTTTACATCAAATTATATATTTATTCAAATATTTTATTTTAAAATAAGACGGGAACTCGCTTTCTTTTGAAATTAATTTATCCAAATACTCTGTATCATTTTTAGTGCATTTTGGAGCTCTCGTGTACTATCATTCCACGAAATTGTGTGCCACATACGGGAGTTAAAAGCAAGTCCAATGCAATGCTATAAGTGGTGTCATTTTTATAATTTGAAACCAAATGTCAAAAATTTCAACTCCAAATGAGTTCTATACTTGATGCAAATATGCATATATGTAATTTTGGTTCTAAATTTGAAACCAAGGATGTATTTATGCATCTAGTCACATCATCAAACTACTACAAATGAGATGAATGTTGTGTTTTAAATGAAATTTAGGGTAAAGTGACAAAATTTAGGTAAATTAGGAAATATTTGGTTTTAAAATGCATCTAGTATTGGAGTTGAAGTTCTATTTTAGCATCAAAAGACACTTTTTGGTGTCAAATAGCTATAACTGTTTTGCATCTTGCATTAGACTTGCTCTAATAAAGAGACCCGCAATCCCATAAAAAGACATCACAAGGGTACATATTACAATAGAAAATTAAGGACATGGGACCGGCTTCAACTCATAATCTTTTCTTTTGCATCATCTTCTTTCTTATTATCCATAACGTTACTAATTATTTGTTCATCCTTCATCATTATGCCTATGTTTCATTTTCACAAGGATAATCAATAATCTTTTCGGCATTTATTGCATTACGATAATCAATAATCTTTTCGGCTTATATATTTGTAAATACTTTCTCCGTCCCAAATTACTTGTCCACTTTGACTTTTACGTGTAATTTAAGGTGTCTTGACCGCATAACGATTATATTTAAAATTTTATTTTTGTGAATAAAAATTTAAATCTTAAACTTTTATTCCTGAAAAGAAAATTTAAAAATTGATGAACGGAGATATGTGGTCAATGCACCTTAAATTACGTGTAAAAGTTAAACCGGACAAGTAAAATTGGGACGGAGGGAGTATATGTTTAAAAAATTAAAAATGATATATATAGCGATTAATTAATAAATTATTAATATATCAATAAATTAATAAATTATTAATTTACCGATTAATTAATAATTTTCTCCGCTCCCGAAGGTATTAATTTATCGAGGTTTACCTGTATACGAAATGAGTAGCCAATTTTTATAGTGTTTATATCGGTAAAATATTCATTTCCCTTCTTTTTCTCGGAATCTTTTTCTTTTCCCTCTTAAGTACCTAGTTGAAGTCAAATTTATTATTTTTATTATAATAAAAAGTAGCAAATATTAGGATTGTTGTTGTAATTGATATTTAAAATATTGTCATAAATCACCAGGATTATAATAATGACAAGAATTGTGATGCCACAGAGGAGGGAGGGTGTATAAGACTATACTGAATTGGAGTGTTTATATTGTAGGCTAGGGAAGCATATTATAGCGGGAAGCCATTGATAGTTGATGATATGTTTGACAGAATTGAGGTAAGTAATGTTTATTTGGTTGAATTTACGAATGTTTGGTTACATTATGGTGTTAATTAGGAAATAAATTGATTTTAAATGAAACAGTTGAAACTGCGGTGGTATGGTTCTAAAGATGTCGTCAAGTATCCTCGTTGTAGTCTCAGAATGCAATCGACTTACGCAGATGCTCAGGTGAAATTTTGTTTGTGCTAGAAATGTGATGTTATTTTACCTGTATTTGATTCTCAGAGAAACAATGTGAATGTAACAGTGTTCATTAGCACTTTTTTACTTGACTTTCCTTATAGTGTCTTTATGATTAATAACTGGTGAATACTTAGCAATTTATAACAAAATTTGTATACGTAATATATGGGAAGATTCTTTTAAAAAGAATCTTAACTTATTCAAAAGGGGGGGAGGGGCAGGTAAACTACATCTACACCTGTTTTTCGTATTCTCGCTCTTTGTAACTATTGTGTTTAACAGAAATTTGGTATATGATAATAAATTAACTTTGTAGAATGCCAAAAAAATTAGAGAAAAGAAATGATCAAATGTTTTTCCTGAGCATCTGCTTAATGTTTTTACTTATTATCAAAATGATGGGAATTTTTTATGGGGAAAAGACACTCTAGCAAGCATCATTTGTTATATTTTTATTAATAATCGAAACGATCAAATAATAGGTGCTTCAATAATATTATGATGAAAATTGGGACCGTATTTATAAACAATTAGCATTTAGTTCTAAAACTTGTTTTGCATTCAAATGTGTCTTAAAACTACTCAAGTTGCTTTATAATTAGCTCTAACATATCATATGATGACAATGAACATGATATATACTTTTATGGTCCTCCCACAAGTGCTGCTGAGTACAAAGTTTGTCTTGGAAACTAGATTCTTCAGTTCCACCTGCTGAATGAGATTCTCTTTCTCCCTGAGATATAATAATAATCTATAGATGAATAGATTTTTATCCACTTGAAGAGTTAATGACGTGGATGTAGGGCAGGAAGATCCTTCACAGGCTGTTGCGTTAGCAAGCGTATGGCTCTTATTTCTGTGTATTGGTGGGACAGCTTGTTTTGTGCCTCTAATATACACAATTGGTCAAGCTTATCAAGAGGCATTTAACTCAGGATATACATACAGCAGCCAAATTTCCGCTGTTGACTCTCTTGCAATGTTAAATGGCATTCTGTTCATTGTGCTCGGGTTCATGCTGGCCTCAGCTTCTGGTAACAATTTAAAATAATTTCACCTTTCCTTCATTTCCAATAAGTTTCATTTTTGATTCCTATGCATAAATCTTTATATTTGTATTAAGATTATTCTGGAAACTATGTAGCCAGTAGATCAACATCTATTTAATCATGGAATTTGAACTGACTATATAAACTTCCTTCTGTTCTCTTGTATGAAAAGAATCATCCGGTCAAGTTGATATTTGTGTGAATGTCATATTTATTTTTCTGTAGTGTTTAATATTATCAAGTTGTAAAATTGCAAATAACAACTGATGACATGGATCAACCTTTGATCCTGTAAAACTCCCATGTAATTATAATGAAGAAATTCGACTACTGTTTAAGAATTTGCGTAAGGCTTATCTTGGGACTCGGGGTTTATATAATTTCACTGTTGTTGTAAGCAATCCATCAAGATTTTGATTTAGTATATTTTATTTTAAATATAAGTATATTTAGATTGGATAATCTGGTTGAGAAAACAAAACATTTGACGCAAACCACACGCATCTTCTTTATTGCTACTGAACGTCTACAGTAGCATATATCGCCCAATAGCTTAATTCAGAAGTTTTAGTTTAAGCTACAGCATATGATTGAGGGGTGTTCACAGTACACGCCTAACGAATATAAGCATAACTTGAAAAAACTGCAAGGGGGTTATAGAAGGTTGCTTCTGGGAAAACCTTAAACCTGCAGTCCTACTAGGGCGAATTGTACACTTTTACTGTTACATAAGAAATTAAATGTAGCTGTTCACGAATATCTGTAGACTGCAAAACATCCTTTAAGTATCTTTATTTACATAACTTTTGCAGCTGGAGCACTACAACGCTTATGGAAGAATGACTTGGTGGCACTTAAAGGGGATTGCCCCAATTGTGGTGAGGAGGTCAGTTGATGTAGTGTGCTTCTACTAATCAGTTCATACTCAAGATTTTTTATAAATGTTCATATTGAATTTTGTGTCTTGTCAAATTTCCATCTTAATTGTCATGTTGGACCTTAAAGGTTAAAATCATCATACTGTTCAGGTATTTGCATTTGTGAGATCAAATCAATCCAACAACGCGCCCCATAGAGCAGATTGTCATGTATGTAGTTGCTCGCTAGAATTTCGAACAAAGGTCGAGGTAACGCTTGCTCTTTCTCCTCCACGTGTTAAGGATTAGTTAATTGTAGACATATTATTGACTTGTTTGGTGGCTTAATGTTGTTAAGACCATGCTCATAGTTATAATGACATAAGGGTAGGAAGGCAACTAGTGTTATTGCCTCACATTTATTGCCTTAATACTGACACAGTTGTAAAGGGTTAGGTAATTAGAAGTGATTTATAAAGGGTTGAGTAATTAAAAGTGGAGTCCTATGATAATGGGGCTTATCATCTCAGTATCAACCATCTGGTTGATGATAGCCCCTAAATTGATGAATAGTTGATAAGGTTTTTTGGGAGAAAAGAAGAAAGGAGGCAACTATGGAAAAAGAAACAACTCATCTTCTGTCGATTATGTGGCAACTTTAGTGCATTGTAATGTATCAATAATTTAAACTTTTCCTTCTAATAATATTTTTATTTAATTTTAATCCCACCCACATTACATACACAACATATATTATATCCTATATATAATTGGTGCAAGGGAGTTAAAGTGATTTGGGCTATATCCGTAATTTCAAAATTATCATTAATAATTTAAAGTTTGAATAGACTAAATAAAAATCAAAATATTTTTAAATTGTACATTTTATACCAAAAAATGTGAGTAAGGTTTGAAGATATAGTATAATAAACTCAGAGTGAAAAATATATATGAAATATAACATTGTTTTAGTTTTTAAATTTAAAAAAATATGAAATTCCATGCAAACAAATGTAAAAAAAAATGAAAATAACCAAGGTCAAGTACCATAAATGGGTTGACACATAAAACAAAAAACAATATATTAATATATATAAAGCATACCGTGCGATCACAGGTATAACCTAGTACTCCCAACGCCCCTTCCAATTGTTATCGTTTCTAAGAGAGTGTCCGACACGCATTTTAAGATTAAAAGAAGGTATTGTTCTATAACATTTTTTTTAAAAAAAATCTGAATAAATATTCATCTTAAAATGCGTGCTGAACACTCTTTCATAAACACGATAACAATTGGGTGGGATGGGATTGAGGGAGTATACATGATAGTTGTCAGAGGCACCACCGTCGTCGTCCTCCCCTCCCCTCATCGTCTCCCTTCCTCCTCGTCACTTCATTCGACTACATTCATACCCACAAACACATACACCGGTTACACAAACATTCACATTTACAGCCCTTATCCTGTTTACACTACTCCAACAATCATTCATCTCATGAGTTGCACACAACGTTAGTTCTGTTGATAATTACAATTTAAGGAGAATGACATCGTTAAATCTATAAACAAAATATTGATAACCCATTTGACACATACACATAAATCCTCAAATTTTCTCTCAAATACTAATTCCATTATTTGAGTACATATTTGATTTGGATAATCGCTGTCATAGTCTTGATCATGAATCACTGAAATCAATTATAAAAACTCTTAAATTAATTATGAACCCTGATCTGACAGTGTTACTTTACGATACGATGATATATACATATTTCTTTAGTATTAGCTTATGATTTGCCATGTGAGATATTTGTACATTAATTTCGCTAACCAACGGCCAATAAAGCCAACATTCAATTTTGTCATTTGCCAGTTGCCAAAATGCCCCGTCTGATAAGTTTAATGTACATAAGCCTTTTTTAACGGGAGGACTTGAATTAGAAATATCTGAAAGTTACATGACGGAAATATTGGAATCTTTTGTTTTTACAATAAAACAACAATAGTTGAGTGACGATTGAATATATTTTTTCCTTCATTTAATTTAATTAATTTACAAGTAAACCTTACAAGATAAGCTTATTATTGACGTTTATAGCAATTTGTTTTTTGTTATTTATTGTTTTATACTATTTTATAGTAATAAACAACAATAAGTATGCTAATAAATTCAAATAATTGAGTATTTCAATAAAAATCAAATAATTGAGATAGTTACAAAAATAATTAAAATATTGTATAACTAGCCCCAAAAAAGTGTTCAAAATTCATAGGCTATAAAAACCTCCAAAGTGAAGAGAAAAATAATGTTGTGTTTGGTTGTGGTAAATGCAATAGAATGGATGAAATTAAAGAAAATTAGTGGGAGTTGGGGGTAGATTTGGAAAAAATGAGACAGTTGAAAAATTGTTATGATAAAAATTGTGAGATAATGGATGTAGTACGGAATTTCCATTTCAAAATTAGGGTGTTTAAATTATAGTTTAGGTGGTTAGGAATGGAATGCGTCAAAGAATGAAAATTTTAAGAATTCAGTTATTTTATACTTAAATCTCATTACATTCCATTTACCCAATCAAACACAACATAAACGGAAGAGTTGGTCTTTTGGTACTGTTTCTCAGTATGTGTTGCTACCTATTATAGAAATTAAGTTCACTGACAACAAAGTAATGTTGAAAACTTCTTCACTTATTACTTCAATTCATGCATCAAATTGTTTGTTATGTTATTTGTCGAATCGATCCTCAATATTCATAAATCTTTCTTTTTTCCGGGCCGGCCGAAATCGGGTGATGTTTAAAAATAACCATTTTTGGGGTGCAATGGCTGAAAATACCCATTTTTAGAACACATGGCTAAAAATACCGTTTTGGTTACGCATTTTGTAATCGGGTAAGTGTAATACGCATTTGAGAATTGAGTACCTAAGAAAATTACTAGAGATACGCATTTGTAGTTTGGGTATTACTATAGAGATACGCATTTGTCAAATGCGTATCTTAAAAAAAAATTGGATACTCATTTGACAAATGCGTATCTAGTACAAAACAGGATACCCAAATGGCAAATGCGTATCCAAATTGGTATTTTCAGCCATCCAGTTACAGAATGGGTATTTTCAGCCATTTGCACCAAAAAATTGTTATTTTTAACATTTTTTCGCCGAAATCTCAGCCTTGGTCAAAATTTATATTTTCAGCCATCCACTTACAAACTTAAATATGGTATTTTAGTTGGCTTGTGAAGGGGCTGTGTGCTCTAAATGTAGTTAATGGTCCTCGTATTGATTCTAAGACTCAAATTAGATCCTTAAAGAATGATGTCCGTAAAAGTTGCACTCTTCAAGTCATCTCCTGAAATAATTTGTCCTGTTTTATATGATATACAAATACATGTAGGAACTCAAAAGCGCAGATGACTTCTGTTGCAGTTTAGAGTCCTAATTTTGTTAATGAAATTTACCAATTTCTAGCAAGTTACTGGATCTAACAATCATTCAGCAAATAATATTTTCTTAGTACCAATGCATGGGCGAGACAATATATTAAATTTTGGCAAAAAATGGTTTAATTGAGCTGCTTGTTTTGCAAATTCATTTTCAGCAATCTATCTGTAGTCCAGGAAGACAATGGGTTTATGGTCGGATATACTTAAAAAGACAAAGAAGTAGAAGCAGACGTCAAGTATGGACGACATAAGTAAGAAGTAGAAGAAGTAGATTTCTTGTCGAATATAAGTGTGAAGACAGAAGTAGAAGAAGACGCTAAACATGGGCAAATGTATTTGCTATGCGGGTTACTAGATCAATGCCTGTAAAGAATTAATAAGATGATTTAGCAAGTATGCTGGAGCAGATTTTTTCGCTGTAACATCTTCCCATAAGTTGTCCTAGCATAAATCTGCCAGTGCCATGCATGGATAGTTTTAATATTATTTATTTTCTATTATATATAATTTTTTTATTACTAGAAAAATAAATCATACAAAATCACAAAATATATAATATATATTTTCGTTTTCAGCTATGGTCCTTGTATCTTGAAAGTGGATATAATAGAGTTTAACTTCATATGTGACTGTCCATAAACTTCTGACAATAATTTAGAAAATAAACATGACATTCAATTATAATATGTCGTTGAAAAGATTCGAATTCTTAATTTCTGAGAGTTGATCAGATATTCGGAAAGAATATTATTTTCATATCTATTATATATATAGTATAATAAAATGGGGTTTCAATTAGCAAATTTAATCATAAATTCTCTAACTAATCCATATCTATACTTATATTATAATAGCCGCAATAGAGATAATTTGGTTTAACGGTTTGGTTCAACGATAATTTCCGAATTTTGATTATTACAAAATAGATAAATAGTGTTATATATCTAATAAACTACTAAATTATTAAACTACTATTAAATATAGTATACTTATTCTATTAAACTATGAATACAACTTATTCTATTTTTAAAAGATATAAATAATAGTGTTACATATTTGCTAAACTACTAAATTGTTAAACTACTAGAAATAGTTTATTTATTCTACTAAATTGCGATCACATGTTATTCTATTATTTTTATTATAAATTATAATCATTATATATTTATATAAATATTTTAAAAATATAATATGACTTGATAAATAAAAATTTAAAATATTAATGGAAACCCGTGCATCGCAAGGGATTTATGGTAGTATTCATAAAATATTCACTTCAACCATTAGTACTCATTAGTTATTACATACTAGGTTAAATCCCGTGCGATGCATGGATTCCCGTTAATATTTAAAAAAATTATTTATCCCGTCATATTTTAATTTTTAAAATATTTTTGTAAATATATAATAATTATAAATCTATAATAAAAATAATAGGATAACTTTAATAGAATAAGTGGACTCTATCTAGCGGTTTAACAATTTAGCAGTTTAGCGGATATATAACATAATTTATTTATTTTTTAATAGTAGATCACGTTGTACTCGTAGTTTAGTAGGATAAGTAGATTATATCTAGTAGTCTAACAATGAAGTAGTTTAATGGATATATAATAAAACTATTTATTTATTTTCTTTAATAACCAAAATTAGGGGATAACCGTTGAACCAAATTATACCCCATTCTGGTTATTATAGTATAACTAGCTTATAGTCAGTGCGATGCACGGGCCTTGGTTAATATTTATATATTTTTAATTCTATTTCATATAATTTTATTAAAATTCTATATAAATAATTAAATACTAAATAATGATTATATAATTATAATTTCATGTTAGGTTCAGATAGTACATATAGTATATGATTGATGAGATCTTATTCATAAATAATAATGTAGATGTTTGTTGTTACTGAGTGAGATTCAAATCTGAAAAATTATATATATTTTTATAAATAATATAAATGTTTGTTGTTATTAGGATTTGAAACCGAGAACTTATATCTATCTTTATATATAATAATATAAATATTTGTTGTTGACGGGATTCGAACCTGAGAACTTGTGGAGTGTATTTTTTTAGTTTTTAGTATTTGGATTTGTTAGGCCTCAGTGATACTATAAAAGGGGGTTGAATATAGTATCTACAATCAATTCGTTTATAAACACAAATATGTAACAAAAAATAAGTTTATTTAATATATCAAACTCTGTTACAGTAGGTATAATCTACTCTCTCAGTGATGTATGATATCACTAAGAGCTGCTAGAGTTATAATGAATAATATTCTCGTGAATGATAACACATATAATGTAAACCCTAATCTGTGTTTATATAATACACTGTTACAAGATATCTCCTAATTGATATGATAATGCTTCTGTTTCCTAAAATACATCAATAAGAGATTATCTACTGCAGTCCTATAGCTGTCCAATTCTTCATGCATATCTTTACTTGTTTAATCCAGATCCTCTCCTGTAAATCAGCTCCTTTCCTTATCTGAAGTGTACCCGCACTTAAGTACTGATATAAGTTCTGACGCCTTAAGTTATGATAGCTTCCTGTCTTCAGCAAGTTCTGATTTCCAGTTAAGTTCTGATACTAAGTTCTGAAATTAAACAAATCAGATTAGACATGACATCACAAATATATCTAACAATCTCCCCCAACTTGTAAATTATGAAAAATATACAAGTTAATAGATTTGATGATGTCAAAAATATTTAAGTACAAATGCAATGAGATATTATTTTAAACAGCTAAATACAACTTACAGTACATGTAGCTTTAGCAATATCACTGGATCAATCTGAATCCATAGTGATTCCTTGTAAAGTCTGTTACCAGCTTGTCCTCAGTATTTCTCAGAACTTCAACTAACTGTGCTTTGACTTGCATCAGTTCTTCATCTTCATTATTACCAATATGATAAATGGCTGCTCTGAGTGCAGGAATTGATGTTCTTTCAAACCCATCTCCAAGTCTGATAACTCTAGGATGTGAAGAGTCTTCATTGTAGCATAATCACTTTCCCTTCAGAATTACTTCAATCTTGGCAGACTTCTTCTTCATAGAAACTTCCCTTCCATCATCTTCAGTGATTTTTGGAATGTATTCAGAAGCTTTTGCACCAGAAATTCTGAGAAGATCTCTTATAGCCTTCAAAATATAATCTGACCATCTTCTAGTAACATCAGATTTTACTTCCAGAAGGTAGTGAATATGTTGAAACTCTTTGACAGACTTCTTTAGCACATCAAAATCTGCTAGTCTGTAAGTTCCGCCATCATTGAGAAACAGGATCAATTTTTTTTTAACTTCTGATTCATCATGAGTATCCATGACAATTTGAGCAGACAGCACTTTGTCAAGGTGCTTTTGTTTGATTTCTTCATATGGTTTGTCTGTCAAAATGAAAGGATCTCTGAGAGTAACTTCTACTCCTGTTTGTCTCTTTTCTTTGTCAGAACCTAATCCAGACTTATCTTTAGCTTGTTTAGGTCTAAACCCAAAAGATACAAGCTGATTCAGCATTAGATTGGTCTTAGGTTCCACTGGAGTAGCTTTGTTCCATAGCAGCTTCTTTTTCTGATCAAGTGTTAAGCTGTCTATGTCAACTTGAGCAGTGTCATAGGTTGATATCTTGATGAATTGGTCAGGATTTGCAGTTTCATATGTAGCTTGCTGTTCTGAAATATCTTCACTCTGAACAACTTGAGCTATATCAGAGGTTGTCTTAGATTCTTCTATCATCCTCTTTCTCTTCAGAGTTTTAACTGTTTCATCTTCAGCAGCAGTATCATCAAAGACTTGAACCATCTTGCACACAGGATCCGTCAGAATTTGAGGAATCTTCATCTTTTGTTTCTTGACTGTCTCCCCAACTTTTCCTTTTCCCTTGTCTTTGGGATCAGTAGTAGTTTGAGATCTAGTCCTTGACCTAGGAATCTCTGTGGCAGATCTTTCTCTTATCACAATACCTTTCTCCTTAGGTTTGGGAGGCTTCTTTGCATTAGAAGCTTTAGACTGTAGTTTTGACTTTTCAGCATTAAATCTTGCTTCTTCTTCTCTAAGTTCCTCTAAATCCACTCCTGGATTATCCTTAAGGAATAGTCTCTTTGCAAGTTCCTCATCTAAGGCTTGAATCTTAGGATCCTTGTAAAAGAAGGTTGCCTTCTTTCCCCTAAACTTTAAGGTTTGCATGAATTTCTTCGAGTCTTGACTTCCACCTTGAATGAGAACATCAGACTTTGTCATCAGAATTTGATTATCAGAACTTGCTGTCAGAACTTGATCTTCAATTTCAGAACTTGTGAGCAGCAAAGTTTGATCTGTAGCTGAAGTCTTCTTTCCTTCCTTATCACTCTTCTGAATAGTAGATTTATCAGAAATCTTACTATCAGGTACTTTAACTTGCTTTCCTTGACTTTGACCTTTGCCCTTGTTAGGGTTTCCCTGGTCATCTTCAGAATTATCCTTTTTCTTCAGTGCCTTGCTAATTGAGCATTTGGACTTAACTACCTTCTCCCCTTTTTGGCATCATCTGTTAGAAGTAGAGAAAGAAGGAGTTTCACTGAAGATTGGATCTCATTTAACTGAGTCTGTTGAGCAGCTTGATTTTGTAAGACCTCATCCAGTTGGGCCTGCTGCTTGTCTTGAACAAGCTCAATAGCATCCACTTTTTCTTGAATTGGACTGATAAACCTCTTCTTTTCTAGTTTGAGCATCATGTCTAGCTTATCAGCTGTTTCCTGAAGTTTATCAACCTTTGCATGAGTATTGGAGTGTAGACCTTGAAGAGATTTAGTACTGAGAGCAGTGACTTTAAGTTGTGTTTTCAAGTCAGAATTTATCAGCAACTCATCAGCTTTTGCAATATGATCTGTCAGAACAGTTGGGCTGGGAATGAAGTCAGATTCATTCCACTTCTTTGTCCATTCAACTCCACTAAAGGTTTCCTCCCATGGAACTGAAGCAGCCTCTTCCTCAAACTGGAATAATGGCTCTTTTCCTGTAGCACTGAATTATTTACTAGAGCTGACTCTCCAGAACTTGCTAGAATCTCCTCATCTTCAGATAACAGCAAGGTGTGTGTGGCTGTAGGAGACTCTGTATCAGCCTTGTCTAAATTCTGATCTTCAGTTTCCAAATCCAGAATTGGTGTAGTAGGAATTTCAGCATTTAGTATTGGAAAAACAGGTGGAGTTGACTCTTTTGCTGGTGGTGCTTCCAGATATAAAACATTTGGAATATTCAACCTGTGAATGTCAATTTTAGGACTTAACTCTGAATCTTCAACTGAGGCAGTTTCTTTGAATGGAGAGTGAGGTGAAGAAATCACAAATTCTTGTACAGGTTCTGATCTGTGGACTTCAGGAAATTTCATATTCCTGAATCAGAACTTCTTCAGGTGCTGGCAGGGCTTCAATCACTATAGGTTCTGATGAGATCATAGATTCCGGATCCCCTTCCTCAGCATATTCTGATTGAATTTGAGCAAGATGCACACCTGCTCTAGTCTTCCTTGATTTTGATTTTCTAGATGGAGGGGTAACATGATCAGTATCAGAATGTGAAGACCTTTTTCTTTTCTGAATGCCAGAAGCTTCAGCTGCTTTCTCCTTCTGAAGAGGTGACTCTTCAGCTTCTATTATCACAGGTTCTGATGCAGGAACCTAGACCTGTTCATCCTCATCATATTCATCTCTCAGAATCAACTTTCTTCTTCTCCTTGGTGGAGATTTAGGCACAGAGATACTTCTTTTGGTTTTGGGCCTAGATGGTGTAGCAAATGTCACAACTGGTACTTGTTTAGATGTACCAGAGTGTGATTTAGATTTGGACTTGAGAGGTGAGGTTCTGATAGTAGGTGCTGATGGTTGTGATTGAGAGGATTGTGTTGGTTGAGTATTGGAAGGCTGGGTTGATGAAGGTTGAGAAGTAGTAGGCTGTGTAGGTGCAACATCAGGATATATGGTTGTATATGTGTGAGGATCAGAATTTATTAAGAATTATTTGATATCAGAAGAGATGTGGCCCCTTTCACCACAATTTGTAGCATTTGATATTTGAGTTGTCTCCTCTGTCAGACTTTCCTCTTTTGCCTTCAGTCTTTCTGAACCCTTTCTTGTCAGAACTTTCACCTTTCCTGGAAAACTTCTTACCCTTTCTGAATTTCTTGTAGGCTATCTTTGTGATACCCTTCACCATAAGAGCACATAGTTGCATCATCTCTGCATCAACATCCACTTCAGATAAATTTTCAGGTTCTGAATCATCATCATCAGAATCTGATGACTCTGAATCGGACTGTATGATGAGAGCCATTCCTTTTTCCTTCCTAGAGACATTTTGCTTTTCTTCAGCCTTTAAAGCAACTGTCTTAGACTTCCCTCCATGCCTCTTCTTTCTTTGCCCCATCTCAAGTTCATGAGTCTTGAGCATCCCATAGATTTCATCAAGAGACATATCAGCAAGTTCATAGTTGTCTCTTACTGTAGTAGCTTTCAAATCCCACTTTTCAGGAAGAGCTAGTAGGAATTTCAGATTTGAATCGTCTGGATCATATTCCTTATCCACTAGTGACAGATCATTCAACAGCTTTGTGAATCTGTCATATGTATCAGTTAGTGATCATCAGATTTTGAGTCAAATTGCTCATACTCCTGTGTGAGTATTGTCTTCCTGTTCTTTTTTATGGCATTGGTTCCTTGACATCTCACTTCCAATGCATCCCAGATTTCTTTTGCAGTCTTACATCCAATCACCCTGTTTGACATGACATTATCAAGTGCACTATGAAGCAAGTGTCTTACTTTTGCATCCTTGCCTATTGAAGAGATGTCTTCAGTGGCGAATTCTCTCTTTTCTTTGGGAATCATCCTCTGTGGCTCATAACTGTAACAGAAAGCTTTGTGGGCTTGTGTGGACCATCATAAATTCTGTCTAAATATTCTGGATCTGTAGCTTCCAGAAATATGGACATCTTCACACTCCATACAGGCTCAGACACCCTGAGCAAAGGAATCCTGATGGTTTCATATCTACTGGTGTTTTGAATGGGTTGAACCTTTGCAGGTTCTTGAGGGTTTGGTATTTTTGCTTGATCAGACATGATTTATTGTTTGTTTGGATCTTAACTGTTTGTAAGCTTAACAGATTGGCTCTGATACCACTTGTTAGGCCTCAATGATACTATAGAAGGGGGTTGAATATAGTATCTACAATCAATTCGATTATAAACACAAGTATGTAACATAAAACAAGTTTATTCAATATTTCAAACTCTGTTACAGTAGGTTTAATCTACTCTCTCAGTGATATATGATATCACTAAGAGCTGCTAGGGTTACAATGAATAATATTCTCGTGAATGATAGCACATATAGTGTAAACCCTAATCTGTGTTTATATAATACACAGTTACAAGATATCTCCTAATTGATATGATAATGATTCTGTTTCTCTGAGATTATCTACTGCAGTCCTATAGCTGTCCAATTCTTCATGCATATCTTTACTTGTTTAATCCAGATCCTCTCCTGTAAATCAGCTCTTTTCCTTATCTGAAGTGTACCCGCACTTAAGTAGTGATATAAGTTCTGACGCCTTAAGTTGTGATAACTTCCTGTCTTTAGCAAGTTCTGATTTCCAGTTAAGTTTTGATACTAAGTTCTGAAACTAAACAAATCAGATTAGACATGACATCACAAATATATCTAACAGGATTTAACGGCTCTGATCATTTGATGAAGAAGATCCAACGGTCGTGATGGAAAGAGATAACCAAAATGACAGGTTAACCAAACTACAAATTATACCCCATTTCAGCTATTATAGTATAATATAGATATAGAATAAGGAGACTCCGTCTAATTCTTTAACAATTTAGCAGTTTAACAGATATATAACATTATTTATTTATTTATTAATAATATGATACGATGTGGTCATAGTTTAGTAGGATAAGTAGACTATATCTAGTAGTTTAAGAATGTTGTAATTTAGCGGATATATAACATTATTTATTTATTTTCTTTAATAACCAAAATTAGGGGATAATCGTTGAATAAAATTATACCCCATTCTGGTTATTATAGTATAGTATAGATTCAATGATTATAATTATTCTAACTCAATAATATATAACAGTTTTAATCATAAATACTTTCATTTATATTTAATAAATATTCTTCAAACATTAATACTTGTATAAAATTTATTTCACAATTAACACATCATTAATATACATATTTATATTGAAGTCATTATTATATATTTGATCATAAATATATATATATATATATATTTAATGCAAATCACTTAGATTACATTAATATTTATTTCATGTCTTCATTTGTTTATTAAATTTTATTCATTATCATAATTAACATAAATATTTATCTATAACTCATATTATATAATGATTAAAAATACATGCATGCATACTTTTTTAGTACATACACACTTATCCATACGTACGTACATACATACATACATTCATACACACTTATACATACGTACGTACATACATACATACATACATACATACATACATACATACATACATACATACATGCATGCATGCATACATACATACACACACACATACATGCATGCATACATACATACATAAATATGTATGTATATATATACATACTTGCATACATGTTCATATATAAAAGTATTTTAGTCATGATTATTTTTGTGGTATAAAAAAATTATATTTAACTTTAACCTAGGTTTAAATCCTGAAGACGAGTTCATATATTATTAATTATCAAATTAATAATATGAACAAGTGAATTATAAACGAATAATAAAAATAAATATTTATATTTATAATTTTAAATTTCATTGAGACATAAAAATATGAAATTTAAATTAGATATTTATTTGAATAATGGGTTTATATTATAATAATAACAACAATAATAATAATAATAATAATAATAATATATACAATAAATATATGTGAGAAATTTGACTGTAAATTATGTTATTTTATGAGCGATGTTCTAGTAAAAGTAAAATAGAAAAAGAACGGTTCAAATTGTTGAATCAAGGGTGGAGTTGATCAGAATGTTGAGCAAACGGGACAAATCAAATGCCGTATCAACTAATTACATCATACCAAATAACATATCTCCGTGTCAAGAAAAATTTATGTGTAGTACAACTCTCATGTGCGAACATCAACAATACGCTAAATATAATCCTGTATAATTTTGATACGTTAGAGGTAACGGAGCACATGTGAAATGCAAAATGCTACTCTAGGATGGGGTAAACATGTCTATAAGATATGAGAATGAAGTTTATATCCATCCCACAAAACTGTGTATATTTACCATTTGAGTACTTAAATAGTCACGACAAGAAAATGTTAAAAAGAATAATACGAATGAAAGACAGCGGAAAATTAATTGTCCTAGTTGAGATCTAAATTGACTCAATTAATCTAATGACTCGTAAAAAGGGTTAATAAGTTTGAGTTTAAAAATGGACAAAAAAATAGAATAGAGAATGAAGCACCTGGATAGGGGTCGTTAAAGGCAGCTATGACGAAAAAGTAAGGGGATGATGTTAATGGGAGATATGAGTACATATTTGTGCATATATTAACATAAAATAAATACGTTATTGTGGTTAGAGTTTTGCATGCATATTTGCGGCCCACAAACCGACAACATATATACTTGGTCAATGTATACTAAAAAATGAGTATATTGATTATTTTCTCTTACTTTATAAATAAGTGGCAATATATTTAAATGCTTATAGAATTCATTATTAAAAAAATATAGTTGTTTGTCATAAATTTCAATTATTTTCGTCACACCCTATCAATGATAATTTATCATATGATTTGATGAACTATACCGTATATCACATAAATACTAATATTTGGATCCATTATATATATTAATGAATTAAATATTAAAAAATATTAAACGAAAAAAATAGGTATTAAGCATGCATGTGTATTGTAACCATTTGTACCTCTTATTAAAAAATTGTATATACACGTATCATACTTTAATAATTATATTTTATGTTATATATAAGTTAGAGATAATTAAAAAAGAAATTTTGATGTATATAGGTATAATACAAATATGTAGTGGCATTAAATGTTGTCTAACTAATCAATCACATTTTTAGCATAAAATCAAATAAATAATTTCTATCACATTTCTAACATACAAACTCAGAAAATAATTTTCAAGAAATCAATATTTTATACATATTTAGATTATGAACATGCATCACTGGCTAAAGATTACATTGCGTCTAACTAGTGGACCCTCAGAATATATTTATATTTTACTTTTATCGCGTATACCGATTAATGCACCATCCACTTTCTTAAGTATTCGTGATTTATTTTTTTAAATGCATGGTAGAAAATGAATGTGTGTGTGCGTTTGTGTATGTTTTAATTTATAATATTCAAAAAACATATGATCATGCTGGTTTATATTGATGTTTCGATGCTCATTACATGTCACAACGTGAACAAATGGTATCGATTAAAATAAATAAATTCAGTAAGATTTCAATAACAAGTGCAATCATGAGAGCTTAATATGTCCATAACTGTGTTTTGTTAATATTGACAAGGGATGGGGAGATTTATTAAGATCAAGAATAAGAATTCAAGAAGATTTAAATTCAAATAACAATTACTCCGCCCGCAAGGGTTGTCTCAGTTGGTTAAATAGTGGATAATTATCCTCTTGGTCATAGGTTCGAATCCCACAGGAGGAGAATTTATGATTATGCCTCCTGAATCAAAATTCGTCGCTTAAGTGTGGTTTACTTTGGTTCACGTGTTTTGCAGGCTATTGTGTGAGCCCGTGTGGTTTACCCAGTGCGCGCCCGAAATATAGCGGTTGCGGGTGTCCTACGATAAAAAAAATAATAACAATTACTCCTTCTGTCCAACTAGGTTTTCAACATTTGAAATTGAAGGTTCGGCTTGTATTTTAATATTTTTATTTAGTATAACTTCATAACTTATTTTAAATTTTTCTTTTTCTAAATAAAAGTTCAAACATTAAATTTTTATTCAAAAAAATAAAATTTTAAAAATGAATTATGAAATCATACTAAATAAGAGTATTAAAATGCGTGTACTCCATTTCAAATGTTAATAAACTAGTGGCACGAAGGGAGTATATGTGAATAAACTACCATATTCTGTAAGAGTTCAAATAACAGAAATTTTCGTAATAAATCATATAAATCACCCAATGGACAATAAAAAATACTATTATAATTGTCGTCTCAGCTAAATACCAAATGTCGGAGAACATATTATACACTAATACCGTCATACCCAAAAACTACTCATTATATAGACAAACAAAGACATTGTCTATCCATCCGAAGACAACATAAATATAATTTAATAAATGTAATATCACATTCATGCAATTTAGAGCATTTTCATACATTGCACGGCTACATCAAACAACCAACCAACAAACAACAATTAGACAATGATCTACTTATAATTGTACAATATAAATCAGCCGTAACAAGTAACAATTCACTCTTTAAACCTATAACATATAACAAAAATGTGATCGGAAATCTGATTTAAATGAAATGTAGTACTCAATATTATACTAAATATTGTAATCCCTTCGTTGAGTTTTACAAAATTTAAAAATCTTTGGTTAAATTAGAGCATCTTCGATAAGAGAGCCCTCGACTATAATATCGAAATGGCACAATTTATAGATAATTTTGAATAAAAATTTGAACTTAATTGTATTAAAATCTTTAGCAAAAACTTCGGACAATCATCTTCCATCAACTTTTTTTATGCAAATCGTATTTTGTTTTCAAAAAAATTTAGCCGTGCAACCATCTTATTTCGCTAATATATTTAATGCTCTTATCTTTCGTATCCTTATTTCTCTGATTTCAAGATTGAGAGAAATCACATATACTATCAGCTTATACATGAAGGTATTTCTTTTTATGATAATTATTTCACTAATAAAATACATATTATATCTACAAAAATAAGCAAAACTGAATAAAAAATGGTAAACAAATTTGATATAGACAAGAATAAATATCAAAGACATGTTTAGTGTCACAATAATGAGACCTAGACTGGTCTAAAGATAGAAGCGAATAAATGAGGCTTATTAATTAAAATCACATTGATAAAACAACGGTTGGCCCATTATGAAGATGTGGATCATATCAAATTGGAAGACTATTGAGTATAAAAAGCCTATTATCGTGAAGTATGGCCCGGACCATATTTCCCAAGGAAACTACGCCCAGGGCTATAAGCCCAACTTTATTATTAAATTCGTAACTATTTATTTAGCTAATTTTACGGTCTATTATATTAATCCTAAATAAAGTCTATAACTCAAAAGAGAAGCCACTAAACCACCCAAATCTATAAGAAATCCAATTCATACAATAAATGACCTAGAAAACTATTAAAAAAAGGCTTACTAATGGACCTCAATGTCTAATCCAACTGGGTTTAACCACTTATCTCAGAACTACTTTTTAACTTGATCCAATAATCCAGACTTTCAAACGTTGATATAAGGGGTTTAACCATTTATCTCATAACTACTTTTTGACTTGATCTAATAATCCTTGACATCCACCAAGGTAGGGAAGAATCAAGTCACCAACTACCAAATCCTCAAAATAAATATACCATAATTTTTTACCCATAATATTTCTTGCCGTCTTTGGGAAAAATAACATTAATCTACATTAAGAACACGTGCAAGTATGGAAGAACAACCTCGTCATTTGTGGAAAAAACAACATCAACCAACAGCAAGAACGTGGAAGAACCGTCACATCCACCGTTGAAATAACCACCCCACTCTAACAAATCTAATCAAGGGGCTAACCCTGTGTATCAAAGGATTAGTCTCATCCAACAGTATACAACATTGCTCAAACTAAACATCACAATTTTCCGATGATCTAACTATATCAGTAAAACCTTTCTTAATTAATAATCAATAAATTAATAACTGATTATAAATTAACATTTTCAATATAAATATTTGGGAGTAAAGTTCTATGAGTCCACCTTTTAATTGGAGTCCTTGAAGTCCATATATGTTATGCAAGTAAAATATAACTTAAAATATTGCAAAACCTATTATTTTTCGACAAACATCACTATTCTATTAAAAATATTGCAGATTGCATACATTTTACAAGCAGAACATTGCAAAAATATATTATTCTACAAAACATGTTTAGTTTGCAGAACATAAATATTCATGTTGCAGAACATATTGCAGAACATATATATTGTACTGTAAATATATGAGATTTGCATGATTTTATTGAAATTATGCTATTTGTGTAACATGTTTTGCAAAATAACACGTTTTATAATATATTTTATTTGCAGAACATAAATGGACTCCGAGAACTCCGACAAAAAGGTGGACTCCATAGAACTCAACCCAAATATTTGGTCCTATTATAATAGTGACATTGTATATGTAATATCGATAAATTAATAAAATTTACTGGTCCCAATCTTATTAATTTAGAGAGGTTTTATTGTAATGTGAAATACGCATGCGTGCGCACTGTGCCGTGCAAATACATATATCTATTTACCTATCTATCTATCTATCTATCTATCTATGTATCTATTGATCTATCTATCAATCTATCTATACTATTATATTAAAAACGAAATAATGAAACTTTGGTTGATAGTCGGTTTGGTCACTGAATTCAAATTCAGAACCGTTAGATATTATATGATCAAATTGATGGGAACCGTCGGATATAATCTTAAAAATTATTATATAAGAAGGTTTAAGGTTCAAATCCTATGAAGAACATATTAGAGTTATAATTTACAACATATAAGGGGTGTAAAGTTCGAATCCCAACAAAAACATATTAAAATTATAATTTATAATATATAATAATTAAAAAAAAATAGAATTATTGTGATTTATAATATATAATGATTAAAACAACCGTGCACGGGTCATAGGCTAGTATTTAAGTACAAATAAATGTCAAAAACTCAAACATTGAGCAATTACATCAAAATAAAATGCAGCTTACTCCTTTCTAGCGCCGCATCTAGAACATTATCCTTGTCCACAAGATTTTGCAGCACTCATTCTTTTGCATCTGGTCAGTGCATTATCAAATGACCTGGTCAGTGCACTATAAAGATTTGCATCTGCCTCCACTGCTGACTCTTTTGAGTTTTAAAGACCAGCCAGTCTCAGGGCTCACAACTCTGTACTGCGCTAAAATTTAGAGCCATTAGTGCAAAGTGATTAGCGTCAACTTGGGTTTCAAACCAGGACAATCTCTATAAACATAGTAAAGACCCGTGTTCTAATGATAGTTGACTGACATTTAGCAATAATAGGGTTGAAATCTCCATTATTCATATCAAACACGGAAAAAACCAGGACACATACCTCAGCTGTATGAATGTATATCGGAATAATGAAACTAATAACTATGTAACAAGAAAATTAAATCTTCAGAATTTGAAGATCCATCTGTTAGAGCCTTTCCTAATTGATTAAAGTATATTGTTGAACATCATGTTTTTAAGAAAATTGTCATTCCAGTGTTCTATGGTCTATAGCATTGCTATTTTAAGAAGTACCATGATCAGCAATTCAGCATCATTAATAACAACATCTACGGCTAACTAAATAAAATTTTAAACTCTAAACAATAGATATATATAATTATGTGTGTGAGTGAGAAACACAGGGAGAGACTAAGAACAAATCATGTTTACTTAAATTAGATTGTATTCCGATCAAAAAAATTGAAGCAATAAATATATACACATATAACAGTGCTTGTTTTTGTCGAGGAAATTATTTGTCTGCACTCAAAGATTTGCAGCTAACCTTGCACAAGTAGACCAAGATTTAATATGGTCCTCTAATCAGATTTTGTTCCGGCTTTAGAAGGCATAATCACTCTTGTCCTGGAATGGAGAGAGTAATCAGTCATACAAGGCACAGAAGCAAAATATAACCGAATAAATTTGCTCATCTTAAAGTGCCTATTCTCCTACAATAGATATAGTAAATTAAATATTTTAGCACAATGTAGACAGAAGCTTATAAATTTCTCTATAGGGCCGTCTTGACTTTAAACTTGAAAGGATGTGTTGGCAGTTAGCAATGGCAGTTTACAACATCTACAAATTTCTCAACAGGTGGTGTCAGCGTGCCACTCACTCTGTACCAATTTGCATCCTTATTGTATTCTGTTCTGGCAGGATTCCAGATTTTGTTTATGCGCAGTCATAAGAAAATGCGTATATATAAATATGGAGACTACAAATTCATATTACATTTTGTGATAATATAGCAAAATGCAGAACTTAAAGAGCGCCAGTCCCAACCAACAAGGTTATTTTCCATGTACTGATGTATTACGCATTCTTTGTTTTTTTTAACTACACATAGCTCACCAGATAAGGAGCACTTGTTTTAGATGTTCCACCATAACCTGGTCACATCAATTTCAATAATAAAAAATCGTCATAAATGCAAGTAGACAACCACTACTATGAGAAAACACAAGGATAAATAACTGTGGAAACATAGATTGCAAGGGGTCCAATGTATATAAGAATAAAATCAGCAATATAGTAATTTAAATACAATGCAAACGTATCCATACATAAAGACGGTCGATATTTAAAGACATCTTACCCCAACGAATTCTAGGCACCTGCGAAGTAGCTAATATAGCACAAATATCGATACATTGTGAAGCACAGGTACAGAAAATTAGGTTCTGGCTGCATAAGATTCGCTGCGGTAACCAATTCTCCAAAAAGCATAAAGAAATGTAATGGTATATACCTAGAAGTTACAAATAAACATAGAACAAATAAGCAATGCTTTGAAAAAATAAGACCAGGATGAACATGCAATAAATCTATAGCCTTCAAGCATTCAAGCCGAATCCTCAATTCCGGTATGCTAAGGAGTTCATGTGTATAGTCAAATTATAAGTACCACGACATATTTTAATTAATCAGTTGTCGTTTCCGATCGCGAATTATTGGACAATAAGACTTCATACACCGCGAAGTGGTATATCAAGCAGTTAACTTGAATAAAATTTAACAGGCATTGCATAGTACATCAAACGTCTGTCAAGAAGTGATCTCCGTACCTGTTTCGCGAACAGGGGTTTTAGAAATTCACACTAACTTATGAAATGTGGCCAGGTTCTAAAATTACTTCTATTTCTACAATCACGTGCAAAGAATATACCTCATTCTTTTCGGCACTGCCCGCTGCCATCAATCGCTTAATGCCCGCTGCCATCAATCGTAACTCCCCTCGTTGGCCAAACTGTAAATATAAGCCAAAAGATTCAATGACTCGGGTTTATCGTTTAGATATTCTGTGCATATATTGAAAACTTGCACCAAGCAGATGCCGCTACCCTTTGGATTTAAATAAAAAATACATCATCCCAGTTTTTACTATTAGGTTAATTTTATCGCAAATCTTACAAACCACAAGTCAAAGTAATTGTAGTAAATATCACGCGTTTCAACCAGAAAGTGATGTTTCTCACAAAACTTTTCACATCGACTAGTTTATGTAAAATTATTCGGACAATGTTATAAATAGAGACATGCGGCCTACATGACAATATACTTACCCTGATGGGGTCTATGAATGATCATTAAGGTCTGTGGCCTAAGGAAGTGACTTCCAGTACACTTTGGATGAGTGCTTCTCTAAGGTCGGTCTACCCGAAGTGGTGGAACCTACATCATAATTTGTGTCGGGGGGCTTGCGTCCGCGCAGCCCCCGAATTCTTGTATAATATTACACTTCGTATTAAAAACAAAACCACGCACTCTAAAATCTATTTGCAATTTTCTGGTGGAAGTCTCGCGTAGCAGAGTCTAATATTTATCACCTCAACTTATTTTCCTCACTCATTCAAATTCTTCGCCATAATTTCATGTAAGTTCTAGAATTCGAGGTGTCATTATTTAAGCACGTTACCGACCCTAAGGAAAACTAAATTCATGACTCCAAGATTAAAAAAAATAGGTTCTTCGGTGTTGCTGTTAATTCAAATCAATCCATTCATGCGACACCTATTGTATCGTAATTGATAAGACGTGAAGTGATGTGTCCTTTTACTTGCAAGCAATAAGAACACAACTGCAAGGACCAGATTACATTACATGTGTTTAAACTAGTTACACAAATTTTGAATTTTCTGGGTTCCACCAAAATGAAAGGTAAACTGAATAGTGCAAAACACTTTTAATGTAAAATTATTGTTTATTGTTTGGAGAGAAGGAGAGAATATAAGAACCGAATGAGCATATACACTGAACCCCGCCGTTTAAGTACTCGCTCGATTATTCCCTACACTACGATTGATATCATTTATGCATTCAAGCCGACTCCTCAATTCCGATATGCTAAGGAGCTCAAGTGTATAGTCAAATTATAAGTCCCACAAAATATTTTAATTAATCAGTTGTCGTTTCCGATCGCGAATTATTGGACAATAAGACTTCATACACCGCGAAGGGGTATATAAAACAGTTGCATAAAATTTAACGGACACTGCATAGTACATCAAACGTATGTCAAGAAGTGATCTCGGTACATGTTTCGCAGAAACAAAGACACAACTTAAACTTTTAGGAGGTAGGCCTGCACCAGCCGGTTCTTCATTCCCATCCCCAAACTTAAGGAAAACTAAATTCATGACACCAAGTTTAAAAAAGCTGGTTCTTCGGTGTTGCCATTAATTCAAATTAATCCATTCATGCGACACCTATTGCATCGTAATTGACAAGACACGAAGTGATGTGTCCTTTTACTTGCAAGCAATAAGAACACAACTGCGAAGACCAGATTACATTATATGTGTTTAAACTAGTTCCACAAATTTTGAATTTTCTGGGTTCCACCAAAATAAAAGGTAAACAGAATAGTGCAAAACACTTTTACTGTAAAATTATTGTTATTGTTTAGAGAGAAAGAGAGAATATAAGAACCGAATGAGCATATACACTGAACCCCGCCGTTAAGTACTCGCTCGATTATTCCCTACACTACTATTGATATCCTTTATGCATTCAAGCTGACTCCTCAATTCTGATATGCTAAGGAGCTCAAGTGTATAGTCAAATTATAAGTCCCACAGCATATTTTAATTAATCAGTTGTCGTTTCCGATCACGGATTATTGGACAATAAGAGTTCATACACCGCGAAGGGGTATATCAAACAGTTGCATAAAATTTAACAGACACTGCATAGTACATCAAACGTATGTCAAGAAGTGATCTCCGTACCTGTTTCGCAAACAAAGACACAACTTAAACTTTTAGGATGTAGGCCTGCACCAGCCGGTTCCTCATTCCAATCCCAAAATTGTCCTTGGTCTCAACTCCTAAAGTCTGAAGAGTAATTAGATCTTTCCTGTATAAAGATTGAAATGTCAGAAGAAGGTCGTTGCTTTTTCATAAACACAAACATCTGTCTAATCATCATAACTATCAATATTATAGTCCTGTTAAATATTTCGGTTTAATAAGAGGATTTAAACTTCTTGCACTTTAGCTAACTTTCTACCCTCGACGGATCAACCAATCGTCATTTTGTGTTAATTTTGAGGGTCAACTAATACATGCAATTACTTGTACGCACTCCGACGATTACTATTTAGATATTTTTTTCATCTCCTTAACTTTGCCGTTATCTATTTAGGCACCACATCGAGGCACTCCGTGGTGGAGGTAGCGCATGCCATCCTTAAAACAAAGTCACGTAGGTAATCAAAGCATACCTTTCTTGGCCTTTTGGCTAAGATCAAGTGTAGTACATCAAACGTATGTCAAGAAGTGATCTACGTACCTGTTTCGCAAACAAAGACACAACTTAAACTTTTAGAAAGTAGGCCTGCACCAGCCGGTTCCTCATTCCAATCCCCAAACTGTCCTTGGTCTCAACTCCTAAAGTTTGAAGAGTAATTAGATCTTTACTATATAAAGATTGAAATTTCAGAAAAAGGTCGTTACTTTGTCATAAACACAAACATCTGTCTAATCATCATAACTATCAATTTTATAGTCCTGTTAAATATTTCGGTTTAATAAGAGGATTTAAACTTCTTGCACTTTAGCTAACTTTCTACCCTCGACGGATCAACCCTCATCCTTTCGTGTTAATTTTGAGGGTCAACTAATACATGCAATTACTTGTACGCACTCCGACGATTACTATTTAGATATTTTTTTCATCTCCTTAACTTTGCCGTTATCTATTTAGGCACCACATCGAGACACTCCGCGGTGGAGGTAGGGCATGCCATCCACAAAACAAAGTCACGTAGGTAATCAAAGCATACCTTTCTTATCTATTCTTATCAATTTAATATCTGATATGTGGGCCATTGGTTCACACAATATTAATTCAATTTTTTTAACGGGTAAGGTCCAGCACGATAGCTTGCTATTATGGTCTTCATGTGTGGCTCAAGTGTTGCACTACTACTCGTGCCTGGCAACAACCCCTCCAAATCATAAACTAAACATTTTATCGTGTTTTTAATACTTGGACGTCAACTTTTAACAACCAGGGTTTTAGAAATTCACGCTAAGTAATAAAATGTGGCCAAGTTCTAAAATTACTTCTATTTCTACAATCACGTGCAAAGATTATACCTCATTCTTTTCGGCACTGCCCGTTGCCATCAATAACTTAATGCCCGCTGCCATCAATCGTAACTCCCCTCGTTGGCCAAACTGTAAATATAAGCCAAAAGATTCAATGACTCGGGTTTATCGTTTAGATATTCTGTGCATATAATGAAAAATCGCACCAAGCAGATGCCGCTACCCTTTGGATATAAATAAAAAATATATCATCCCGATTTTTACTATTAGGTTAATTTTATCGCAAATCTTACAAACCACAATTCAAAGTAATTGTAGTAAATATCACGCGTTTCAACCAGAAAGTGATGTTTCTCACAAAGCTTGCCACACGACTAGTTTATGTAAAATTATTTGGAAAATGTTATAAATAGAGACATGCGGCCTACATGACAACATACTTACCCTGATGGCGTCTATGGATGATCATTAAGGTCCGTGGCCAAAGGAAGTGACTTCCGGTGCACTTTGGATGAGTGCTTCTCTAAGGTCGGTCTACCCGAAGTGGTGGAACCTACATCATAATTTGTGTCGGGGGGCTTGCGTCCGCGCAGCCCTCGAATTCTTGTATAATATTACACTACGTATTAAAAACAAAATCACGCACTCTGAAATCTATTTGCAATTTTTTGGTGGAAGTCTCGCGCAGCAGAGTCTAATATTTATCACCTCAACTTATTTTCCTCACTCATTCATATTCTTCGCCATAATTTCATGTAAGTTCTAGAATTCGAGGTGTCATTATTTAAGCACGTTACCGACCCTAAGGAAAACTAAATTCATGACTCCAAGATTAAAAAAACTGGTTCTTCGGTGTTGTCGTTAATTCAAATCAATCATTTCATGCGACACCTATTGCATCGTAATTGATAAGACACGAAGTGATGTGTCCTTTTACTTGGAAGCAATAAGAACACAACTGCGAGGACTAGATTACATTACATGTGTTTAAACTAGTTACAGAAATTTTGAATTTTCCGGGTTCCACCAAAATAAAAGGTAAACAAAATAGTGCAAACATTTTTAATATAAAATTATTGTTATTGTTTGGAGAGAAAGAGAGAATATAAGAACCGAATGAGCATATACACTGAACCCCGCCATTTAAGTACTCGCTCGATTATGCCCTACACTACGATTGATATCATTTATGCATTCAAGCTGACTCCTCAATTCCGATATAGTAAGGAGCTCAAGTGTATAGTCAAATTATAAGTCCCACAACATATTTTAATTAATCAGTTGTCGTTTCCGATCGCGAATTATTGGACAATAAGACTTCATACACCGCGAAGGGGTATATCAAAGAGTTGTATAAAATTTAACGGACACTGCATAGTACATCGAACGTATGTCAAGAAGTGATCTTCATACCTGTTTTGCAAACACAGACACAACTTGAACTTTTAGGAGGTAGGCCTGCACCAGCCGGTTCCTCATTCGCATCCCCAAACTGTCCCTGGTCTCAACTCCTAAAGTTAGAAGAGTAATTAGATCTTTCCTATATAAAGATTGAAATTTTAGAAGAAGCTTGTTGCTTTGTCATAAACACAAACATCTGTCTAATCATCATAACTATCAATATTATAGTCCTGTTAAATAATTCGACGGGTATTAGGATCATAGCTGTAACACCCCCAAATCCGGGGTCGAGGATCCGGGTTGCCACGAGTTCCATTTCCCTTAATAACACCCAATCTTAATAATTACTCAACTACTCTGTACTGTGACCCCACAATAAACATACACACCACACGTTATAGTCTCAGAGATGAACATCCAAAAATAACCACAAGTCATTTTATTCCACAATTATATGTCAATACACCCTAAAAAGGTTTCTGAATAAATTTACATTTCTTTGCCATTATTACAATTCATAGTTATACATAAGTCTGGTACATCATAAGTTGAAAACCTAGCCTATTGGTAGTTCCTACCTCAGCTACAGCGACATCCACACCTACAGGAAACTGCGGAATGTTTCCTATCTGCCTGCGAATTGGGAGCTTAGTCCTGTTCATCTTTTCTATCTGTTGTTGTGTGATGAAAGAAGAAAGTAAGGGTGAGCAGCAAGCCCACCAAAATAATATGTATAATGATTAACAATATGAGCCTTCTCATAGTACTCATGAAAGTCTTGGTCAAAAGAAATGAACCAAGTTTGATATCTTAATGCGATGAAGTCGCAAAATATTCAGTATATATACATATATACTTTTCAAAATATTGGAAGTCCTCTTCCATGCATAATACACACAGAGTTCCAGTGTATAACTGTATAAAAAATATCGTTGCAAGGTGATCTCATATATCTAACCTTGTCTCAACGTTATTCTGAAAATCTTTGTCATTCATAAGACAATTATTAACTAGATATAAGTTTAAAAGATGAAGTTACCAAATACTTCACTACACTTATATCATTTATAAAGCTACTTGAACTACCATTGTTCAAAGTATAATGAGCTTTCAACAGTTCATCACATAGATGAGACTACAAGACAAGATTTGAATAGATTAAATCTTTAAAATATTATTAAAGGAAATGAAGTTATGACATACTTCATTAAGTTCTGATATATATATATATATATATATATATATATATCCACATATACATCTTCCTTTATACATTTCCTGAAAACCTCTGCCATGTAAAGTATGAACAGAATTGCAATATCCAATAAATTTGGAAAGGAAAAGAATTTTGGCATAAACCAGATATCTTGCTGATCAGGCAAAGATACCCATAAGCAACCTTTTCTACTAGTAGATGGACGAATTCCCCACTGGTCATCACCCTGGTCGTAATAGGACCTTATGCTGGACTGCCACTCAACCACTTATGCATTTGATGGACTCCCACTGAGCCACTTACACTATCATGGACGCCCACTGAGCCCATGTTGCTTATGCCGACTCAATAGATGGACTTACTTCCCGAACGTTGGGTAAGTAATCAATTCATTTACCAAAACTGCAACCGTGTTGCGAATATAAAATACACCACAGAGCCGGATCCTTCAGGTTTTGAGCGAGTATTTAAATCCCCTTAAAAAGGAAGATCTTAAATATAAAAATGAGTTTTGGGATCCGCTCTAACTTTTAAAAATCATTTTGAAGACTCGAAAACACTTTAAAGAGTGTTTGGAGTAAAGCTGATTTAATGAAGTAAATCAGTCCCCAGAATATTTAGAAAATGTCTGAATATTATTATTTAAATAATATTCCCATAAAGAATAATCTTTATAAAAATAATTGAAGTAGAAGTATTAAAACTTATACTTGAAACGAGTATTAAATAACCAAAGATATACTTATATGAAAGTACTATCTTTATTTGAATAATCGAAAATAAGTTTGATTATTGACACCTTATTCTTTAATAAAATAAAGAATATATCTCAGCAAATAATCGGAGTCATAGATCCTCAAATGAATATTCAAATAATATTCTTTAAATAATATAAACTGAGTCATAAGCCCTCAAATGAATATTCAAAATAATATTCATTTAATATAAAGGAGTCATAAGCCTTCGATTAATATTCAAAATAATATTCAATAATAAAATAAAGTTAAAGTTATCGAATAAACCTTATTCGATTAATAGTTTTGAAAACTATGACCATATATATATATATAAGTATATATATATATATATATATATATATTTATATCCATATATACAAAATCTACTCGGGATCCTCGACTCCCGGTTTTAGAAAATATTTTCACCTTTGGGTCCCTATACTAAGGGTATATGCAAATTACCGCTATTCTCTAGCATAGGTATTATCAACTGAATCAACAGATATATATGGAAAGAATACGAAACAGGCATGCATAAATATATACCATAGCAGCATGCTTCAATATATTGCAACATTTGCTAATTAACCAACATGCATATATCGCAAGATAATGCATATACATATATACATCACAACAACAGTTATAACGGTTAGAAAACTTGCCTGAGCGACTGGGGGTTACAAATGGCTCGGGACGAGTCTGGTAACCTATAAACAACAAGTAAGTTGGAATTAAACCAAAGTCACTTGTAAATCTATACTTTAACCAACTTAGACTCTAACGCTTGCTTTGCGCTTACTGATTCTCTTAAGTCACTCGAGTACCCTCGGCTCAACTATTTTTAATAATTTAACCATTACGAGTTTTAAGGCGATTCCTTCGCGAGTGTCTTACCAACTGCCTAACACACTTAACATAATTGTTTCATACACTAATTAACCCTTTAAGGTCCTTAACCAAGGTTTCAAAGTAAGGCGAGGGGTAATGGTTCGGTCGTGAAACGCCATTACTGAAAACGGTCGTTTCTCCTAAACCGTACATCGGAATCAAACGAACTACATATCAAAACGAAGCTCGTAACATGAACTATCTAAACATGGCAATGGTCATAATCTAGCAGGGGGTTCTAGGTTCCTAATGTTATGCACAAAAACAGTCTAAAGAAAATCGGACGTTACGACGGCTATGTTTACGCGATTTCCCAATTTTAAACCATTCAAAACCAACCCAATTCAACCTCAAATCCAACATACAACCCACATCCATCCTTATCACATCATAACAACCCCAATCAATTCAATTTTAACATTCATACTTATGCCTAAGCTTAACTTTAACCATACTTAAGTTCTTTTAATCAAAACAACAACATTTACCATTCCATTTCAATACCATTTCAATCCCAAACTCTAAATCACCAACATCAAGCTACAATATCACCCTGCTAATCAAAATTATCTTATAATACATAGGAATCTAGGGTTTGGAGATGATATACCTTCCTTGAAGTGGTGGGAGGAGCTAGGAAGCCTTAAGAAGCTTTGAGAAGTCTTAGGAATGCTTGGATCTTCAAGGAAATCAAGAAAAATTTCAAGTTAAAAACTTGAAAACACTATTCATTGTCTTCTTCTTTGATTAAATGAAGAAGATTGAGAAGGAATTGATGGCTTAAACTCATGATATAGCCCTAACTAAGCATAAGGATGATTAAGGAATTATCTTACCAATTTAGGAGGCTTGGATGTTGAGTTTTGAAATTCCTTGCCTTTGGAATAGTAAAAAGCCGAGAGCATGAAGAACAATGCCTTGGTTTCTTTTTGATTTTGATGAAAAATGATTTGCTTGGCTTGGTTGGTTTGATTTTTGTGTTTGTTTTAGTTAATTACCTAGTTGCCCTTGATTTTGTGTGGTTAAAAAGCCACCACATCTCCTTCCTTCCCATGTCATGCCCATGTCATGCCCATGTCATGCCCATGTCATGTGGTGATGTCATCCTTCCCTCCTTGTCCTCTTCTCATTGGTTGGGTGACATCACTCTCTCTAATCCCTTTGATTAACTTCCTAATTGTTTGCCTAATGACCGCTGATCTGTTATACGGTTCGCTTAACTTTCGTTCTCGTTTATCGTTTGAGGGATCATACCCGGGATCTTATTACTTAGGTTTCTTTAACCTTTCTCAATACATAATATTCCTTTCATGATCCTCTCTTATAATCCTTGAATTTAAATCCTTTTTATTCTGTTACCTTATACTCAATTCTTTCTGTATCTGGTAGATTTTCGGGAAAAAACAAAGTGTTCGGAATTGGATTCTGACGATCTTTACATACACTTATATACCATATAGAGTACTAATAAAATCTCAGAATATCCATAACAGAACCCCTACATAGTGTGGCATGAAAAGTTTTCTCATTCAGCAAAAACACTATTCATAAGGGTTTCAAAAATTTCCAAAAATTGGGGTTATTACAGTCTCCCCTCCTTAAAAGGATTCCGTCCCGGAATCAAATAGAAAATGAATAGGGATACACTCTTAGCATTGCACTTTCTAACTCTCGAGTAAATTTTCCCACATTGTGGTCCTACCACCAAACTCCGCCTAGTTTGATAACCCTTCTCCTAAGTACTTGTTCCTTTTCACTCTATAACCCTTCCTGGTTGCTCCATATAGGTTACGTCGGGTTGCATGTCTATGTGCTCACATGCCCCTATTTGTCTGGCATCCGAATTATACTTTCTTAACATTGATACGTGGAACACGTTATGAACTTGCTACATATTCGGGGTTAGGGCTAGCTCATATGCTATCTTCCCAATACTTCTTAATATATCCAAGGGTCCGACAAATTGTGGACTTAGCTTTCCTTTCTTTCCGAATCTCATCAATCCTTTCCAAGGGTTTCCAAGGGAATACCTTTAACAACACTAGGTCCCCTACTTCCTATTCTTTGTCCTTTCGTGTCAAATCAACATACTTCTTATGTCCATCTAGGGTTACTACCAGCCGTCTTCTGATTAGATCTATTATATCCTTGGTCCTTTGGACTACTGCGGGTCCGAGCATCTTGCGCTCTACAACTTCATCCTAACATAAGGGAGATCGACTTTGTCTTCCCTCAAGGATCTCATAAGGTGATATCTCGATACTGACATATGATCTATTATCGTAAGAAAACTCAATCCATGTTAAGTGATCATTCCAATTTCTTTCAAGTCTATTGCACAGACTCTCATTATAGCTTTTAACATTAGAGCTTTTGCTTCTCAATACCCATTCTTTTCCAGTTCGTAATCGCTACTACCTTCCGTTCCTAATATTATACTGGTTATACTTTTTCTCGTTAGCGTTCTATAACCTTTTAATAACCTCGTCAACCTTAGTATCACGAATGTGTTTCCATTCCGCATACCACCACAACTTTACTACTCCTTTTTCAGCTGCTTCTATCTTCGAAAGCTTAGTCCTTCATATAGAAGTAAAAGAATTTATTGAGAGATCACTATGATCATGAACACTTGTTACATTGCATAGTTAGTACAGAAGGTGGCCAGCCTTTAGTACTTGACAAGCAATTAAACAATATATGGTATCCTACTCGGCTTCTATCACACAGATAGATAGTCATTCGGCAATACCTCCCCTTCTGGAAGGGTTGTTCTTCTCAGCTTATATGAAATGAAAAGAAGAGAAAAGAACGAATTGAAGAGAATTGTATATGTGAAAAAAAAATATACTGCCACCAAATATCTGGCTTGGAACCTACCTCTGAACTATAGAGGTTTGATATAGGAGAACAAAGCATATGTGTATTTATATCAACATCAAGTATTATAGCATCGCATTTTACATGCTTAAATATTTACTATTCCATCCATCATTCTATGGACCCATGCTCTTGCACGAGCTTATACACAATCACCTTTGAAACTCCCTCGATATTGAAAATCGAACCTGGGATCTCATTCTAGACATTATCGTTACTAGAATTCTATGCTTGCACCGCAACCTTCCTCATATAGTCATACGACCCTCTATTGATAAGGAGGAATAAATATTCAATAGGTAAATAATCTACTTAATTAGTCTATTCAATGATAACTTATACATCACCACGACCCGATTAGTGGTACTTAATCTCAACATCCATTCCAATACAACTCTCATGGTTGTAACCAGCTCATTACTCGCAGAATCATTGCTGCATTACTATGGTCCACCACTGACCTACTGTCGTCATTCACTTTCCATGAAATCTTAATATTTAACCATACGGAGTCCATACATGTCGTATAGAATACTTCTAAGGAGTTAACATAACCCCCATTCATAATTCATGAAGAACACTCCAGATCCTGACGTACTTTCATGACATGAAGCAGATAAAATTGCAGAAGAGTTTCAATCAAAGCAACGATAGCAGGTTAATACCATTCTTAATCGTATGCCTTCAATTGAAGACTTAACTCAAAGGTTCGTTTAGTCCTTTTTTCTTTTTTTTTTGAAATATGGTCCTGGATTACTCTCAAGATAGGACCTTCTAAGATAGATAGCCCGCTCATGGCGATTATACGAATTAAACCTTTACCAACTACTATTACAGTTGGGTATTGCACAGTCATCAGAAGGAATGTCAATCTTTCAAATCATAATACAATCTTCACGGCTTTAACCATTATCATTGTATTCTCCTGGCACGAGCGCCGATAATTATCTTTTTACCTTTAAAGTGTCGGCCACCTCTTTGGCCTTTCCTGATAGTAAAATTTCCTTACAGTCAATGTCATTTTAACCACCTCCAAATAATTTTCTATCTCATTTCAATCACAGCTTATGCGAAGATGTTTTCTTTAAAGTCTGATGAGTAAAAATAAAAAAAAATTATCACCATTCCATAAGTTATTGCCTCAGTCTTTAGAGGTTAATCACTGTCACGACTGACTTTTAATCATACTTAGAACATCTTTTATCTTAAGTCCTAATTGCCTTGAACAATTTCGACCATTACTGGTTCGATCCATACCTTCTCGTGGTTTAACACGTGCCTCACTTGGCATCATTATAATTACGTCATATTTCCTTTATCAACATTTCTATTCTTGAGAATTTTGAATATTACCTTTCTCCTTGTAAAACCTCTAAGGTTATCCTTGAATCGTTCCTCCTGTATTCCCTAAATACAGGGCATATCAAGATACCATTTATTAATACCAAAATCATTGTCTATATACTTCTTAAAAAATTTCTCCATTGATTCTTAAAGGTTGTTATTACCTTAATCCTTTCCAATTCATACTGTCAAAACTCATACTATCCCTATTAAGGGTGAAATGCCAACCTTTAGGCATTCCCCTAGGATTCGTTTTAAGTACCGATGTTCTATCCTTAATTCCACCTTTAAAAAGGTACATGCATCCTTCCATGGATAAATCAAGTCATATATTCCTGATAAGGGTGTCTTATTCAATTATTTCCACCTCAATAGTATATGCCTAATTTCACAATAACATCTGTATTCAAAATGAGGTCAATCAATATGGCCTCCAAAAGATATAACGGTTATCCGCTTTTCTTTCCTGATTTGGTAATGATCACATGGATGTTCTGGAAGATATTGGTCGTGTTCAACGTGAACTTCTTCTTAATAAATCCTTATTTACTTTTGTTGTTTATCTCAACAGTCATCTCAATGTTGGGATATCTTTCATGCCTAGCGTCTCCCTTTCTGGGTATCATGCCCCTGGTCTTACACTTCACATTCTTGAAGGTCACTTCCTTCATCCAATTTTCCTAATTTCTTACTTCCTTGTCTCCTCAGTCTATCTGCGTCTCATTATTTATCCTTCGAACTATCTCAAGGTTTCCTCGAATCCTCCCAACTTACAAGAGATAAAATATATGTATCTCTTATACCTTCAACCATCAATTTAGCTCATGGTGAATCACCCTCATCCTGACGATTAGATACTTTTCTATTTCTATTACTACGAGTCTTTAGGGTTTCCTCATACACAACTCCCTTATCATTCCTCAAACTCTATTGCCTTTATATTCCTTTCCACTTCAGTTTCTTTTTATTTTCCTTTCTCTTATCATTATTTCATGAACCAACACAACATAAGCATTGATTTCATACATCCCGTCATTCTGGATTCGTGTCCTCAGAACGAATCTTGATAACTTTTACAACTTAGGTTCATAATTCATCATACTCGTATGCCTTTGTTCTGTCTCTAAAGCTTTTACACTATCTCCATAACCTTGGGAAGTACTTTCCTAAAAACAATTGACTGAACTTAAATCAGTTTATTATAATCTCTTGCTCCGTGCCTTCCTTGGCCTTTCACCAGCGGGTGGTCTCTCTCTTAGGAGGGTAAGTGACAAAAACAGTCTTTTGTGGTTCATCAATCATTTAGAATCTCAAATGATTCCTATATTTCCTTTAGCCAGGCTCTTGCCTCGACTGGGTCAGCTTGTTCCTTGGAACTTTGAGAGCTTAGCAACTTAAAGGTCTTGAAAGAATTTCTCACCGCATTGTTTCCTCAGGGTGGTGGTTGGGGATAATAGTCTAAGTTCTGTCTAGAAAGGTCCATAAATTATCATATAGGAGTACCGTCTCGGTTCTCCTTTCCTTACTCGACTTCTATTTCCTTAGTCTGAACGTTTCCTCCTCCTCCCCGTAATCGGGGTCATCCTTCATGTTTTAAATCCTCATTTTCCACTTCATTATGTTATGGGTTCTTTCTATCTTGATGGCGACCTCCCTGACTATCACGTTCAGGGTTTGCTCTAAATCTTATTCCTCAAACTAGCTTTTATCTAAGATCTCATCTTTAAGCTCTTGAACATTTGGAACCCAAATTCTGTAGGAATACCTCATTATTCCCTTATCATCTTTCTCGATATTAATCTTTTATCTAATTGTTGGCTCTCTGCCTTCGTTCATCACTTTTTCTGGCACAATCTGTTCTTTTCCAATAATTTGAACTGTATTACAATCTCAAACAGCTTTTCGGTACCGGCTCCGGTTACCTTCACTTCTATTTCCATTTTCTCAAAATCTCTTATAAACTCTCCAAAAGACATTATCATCTTGAGTCTCTCCTTTTTACTAAGGGCATCAGCCACCATATTGGCTTTCCCCGAATGATAAAGAATCTCCCAATCATAATTCTTGATTAGCTCTAACCGCCTCCTCTGGCGTATGTTGAGCTCTTTCTACATAAAAATGTACTAGAGCTCCTATGGTTTGTGTAAATCCCGCACTTCTCTCCATACAAGTAGTGCCTCCAATCTTTAGGGTAAAACTATTGCCACGAGCCTAAGCTCATGGGCGGGGATATCGAATTTTATATTCCCTTAATTGTCTTGACACGGACGCGATTATCTTGCTGTGCTATATAAGAAGCACCCAAATTCCTTATGCGAAGCGTCACTACAAATCACAAAATCTCCTTTTTCCATCCGACAATGCCAATATAGGGGCCATCACCAATCTTTGCTTCAGTTCTTGAAAGCTGTTCTCGCATTTCTCTGTCCATTCAAACTTCTTAGTCTTACGAGTAAGCCGCGTTAAAGGGGCTACTATCTTTACAAACTTGAACGAATCTCCGGTAGTGACCAGCCAATCCTACCTCTGGTAATTCCCCGAACCATGGTCATCAATTCCTTAGTGGTCCTTTATTCATTCTTGTCAGGACCCTCCACGGGATTCTTCTCAGCAACAATCCCTTCTAGGACAACATCCTCAACCGCTACATCCTCAATATGAACATCATCCGGTCCCTCATTAGGGTGTTCCATTGGATCCACAATCTGATCTCCAATAACTAATAAAACATCATCGCGTTGTTGCTCCTCAACCTCAGGGTTCGGAGTCCCGCTACCATATACGATAACGAACTACGCTTATATCACGATATTTATAAGGGTTCCCCTAAGGGTTTTAACTGTCAGTACTACATTAGGTAGTCCGACTATGAACTTGGCAAGAGTTCTTATTATCTTAGTGAACTTATTATCTTAACGTCACATCATCTCTGAGGTTTATAACGCTTAGCTCTGATACCATTTCTGTAACACCCCCAAATCCGGGGTCGGGGATCCAGGTTGTCACGAGTTCCATTTTCCTTAATAACACCCAATCTTAATAATTACTCAACTACTCTATACTGTGACCCCACAATAAACACACACACCACACGTTATAGTCTCAGAGATGAACATCCAAAAATAACCACAAGTCATTTTATTCCACAATTATAAGTCAATACACCCTAAAAAGGTTTCTGAATAAATTTATATTTCTTTGCCATTATTACAATTCATAGTTATACATAAGTCTGGTACATCATAAGTTGAAAACCTAGCCTATTGGTAGTTCCTACCTCAGCTACAACGACATCCACGCCTACAGAAAACTGCGGAATATTTCCTATCTGCCTGCGAATTGGGAGCTTAGTCCTGTTCATCTTTTCTATCTGTTGTTGTGTGATGAAAGAAGAAAGTAAGGGTGAGCAGCAAGCCCACCAAAATAATATGTATAATAATTAACAATATGAGCCTTCTCATAGTACTCATGAAAGTCTTGGTCAAAAGAAATGAACCAAGTTTGATATCTTAATGCGATAAAGTCGCAAAATATTCAGGATATATACATATATACTTTTCAAAATATTGGAAGTCCTCTTCCATGCATAATACACACAGAGTTCCAGTGTATAACTGTATAAAAAATATCATTGCAAGGTGATCTCATATATCTAACCTTGTCTCAACATTTTTCTGAAAATCTTTGTCATTCATAAGACAATTATTAACTAGATATAAGTTTAAAAGATGAAGTTACCAAATACTTCACTACACTTATATCATTTATAAAGCTACTTGAACTACCAATGTTCAAAGTATAATGAGTTTTCAACAGTTCATCACATAGATGAGACTACAAGACAAGATTTGAATAGATTAAATCTTTAAAATATTATTAAAGAAAATGAAGTTATGACATACTTCATTAAGTTCTGATATATATATATATATATATCCACATATACATCTTCCTTTATACATTTCCTGAAAACCTCTGCCATGTAAAGTATGAACAGAATTGCAATATCCAATAAATTTGGAAAGGAAAAGAATTTTGACATAAACCAGATATCTTGCTGATCAGGCAAAAATACCCATAAGTAACCTATTCTACTAGTAGATGGACGAATTCCCCACTGGTCATCACCCTGGTCGTAATAGGACCTTATGCTGGACTGCCACTCAGCCACTTATGCATTTGATGGACTCCCACTGAGCCACTTACACTATCATGGACGCCCACTGAGCCCATGTTGCTTATGCCGACTCAATAGATGGACTTACTTTCCGAACGTTGGGTAAGTAATCAATTCATTTACCAAAACTGCAACCGTGTTGCGAATATAAAATACACCACAGAGCCGGATCCCTCAGGTTTTGAGCGAGTATTTAAATCACCTTAAAAAGGAAGATCTTAAATATAAAAATTAGTTTTGGGATCCGCTCTAACTTTTAAAAATCATTTTGAAGACTCGAAAATACTTTAAAGAGTGTTTGGAGTAAAGCTGATTTAATGAAGTAAATCAGTCCCCAGAATATTTAGAAAATGTCTGAATATTATTATTTAAATAATATTCCCATAAAGAATAATCTTTATAAAAATAATTGAAATAGAAGTATTAAAACTTATACTTGAAACGAGTATTAAATAAACAAATATATACTTATATGAAAGTACTATCTTTATTTGAATAATCGAAAATAAGTTTGATTATTGACACCTTATTCTTTAATAAAATAAAGAATATATCTAAGCAAATAATCGGAGTCATAGATCCTCAAATGAATATTCAAATAATATTCATTAAATAATATAAACTGAGTCATAAGCCCTCGAATGAATATTCAAAATAATATTCATTTAATATAAAGGAGTCATAAGCCTTCGAATAATATTCGAAATAATATTCAATAATAAAATAAAGTTAAAGTTATCGAATAAACCTTATTCGATTAATAGTTTTGAAAACTAAGACCATATATATATATATAATTATATATATATATTTATATCCATATATACAAAATCTACTCGGGATCCTCGACTCCCGGTTTTAGAAAATATTTTCATCTTTGGGTCCCTATACTAAGGGTATATGCAAATTACCGCTATCCTCTAGCATAGGTATTATCAACTGAATCAACAGATATATATGGAAAGAATACGAAACAGGCATGCATAAATATATACCATAGCAGCATGCTTCAATATTTTGCAACATTTGCTAATTAACCAACATGCATCTATCGCAAGATAATGCATATACATATATACATCACAACAACAGTTATAACGGGTAGAAAACTTGCCTGAGCGACTGGGGTTACAAATGGCTCGGGACGAGTCTGGTAACCTATAAACAACAAGTAAGTTGGAATTAAACCAAAGTCACTTGTAAATCTATACTTTAACCAACTTAGACTCTAACGCTTGCTTTGCGCTTACTGATTCTCTTAAGTCACTCGAGTACCCTCGGCTCCACCATTTTTAATAATTTAACCATTACGAGTTTTAAGGCGATTCCTTCGCGAGTGTCTTACCAACTTCCTAACACACTTAACATAATTGTTTCATACACTAATTAACCCTTTAAGGTCCTTAACCAAGGTTTCAAAGTAAGGCGAGGGGTAATGGTTCGGTCGCGAAATGCCGTTACTGAAAACGGTCGTTTCTCCTAAACCGTACATCGGAATCAAACGAACTACATATCAAAACGAAACTCGTAACATGAACTATCTAAACATGGCAATGGTCATAATCTAGCAGGGGGTTCTCGGTTCCTAATGTTATGCACAAAAACAGTCTAAAGAAAATCGGACGTTACGACGGCTATATTTACGCGATTTCCCAATTTTAAACCATTCAAAACCAACCCAATTCAACCTCAAATCCAACATACAACCCACATCCATCCTTATCACATCATAACAACCCCAATCAATTCAATTTTAACATTCATACTTATGCCTAAGCTTAACTTTAACCATACTTAAGTTCTTTTAATCAAAACAACAACATTTACCATTCCATTTCAATACCATTTCAATCCCAAACTCTAAATCACCAACATCAAGCTACAATATCACCCTACTAATCAAAATTATCTTATAATACATAGGAATCTAGGGTTTGGAGATGATATACCTTCCTTGAAGTGGTGGGAGGAGCTAGGAAGCCTTAAGAAGCTTTGAGAAGTCTTAGGAATGCTTGGATCTTCAAGGAAATCAAGAAAAATTTCAAGTTAAAAACTTGAAAACACTATTCATTGTCTTCTTCTTTGATTAAATGAAGAAGATTGGGAAGGAATTGATGGCTCATGATATAGCCCTAACTAAGCATAAGGATGATTAGGGAATTATCTTACCAATTTAGGAGGCTTGGATCTTGAGTTTTGAAATTCCTTGCCTTTGGAATAGTAAAAAGCCGAGAGCATGAAGAACAATGCCTTGGTTTCTTTTTGATTTTGATGAAAAATGATTTGCTTGGCTTGGTTGGTTTGATTTTTGTGTTTGTTTTAGTTAATTACCTAGTTGCCCTTGATTTTGTGTGGTTAAAAAGCCACCACATCTCCTTCCTTCCCATGTCATGCCCATGTCATGTGGTGATGTCATCCTTCCCTCCTTGTCCTCTTCTCATTGGTTGGGTGACATCACTCTCTCTAATCCCTTTGATTAACTTCCTAATTGTTTGCCTAATGACCGCTGATCTGTTATACGGTTCGCTTAACTTTCGTTCTCGTTTATCGTTTGAGGGATCATACCCGGGATCTTATTACTTAGGTTTCTTTAACCTTTCTCAATACATTATATTCCTTTCATGATCCTCTCTTATAATCCTTGAATTTAAATCCTTTTTATTCTGTTACCTTATACTCAATTCTTTCTGTATCTGGTAGATTTTCGGGAAAAATCAAAGTGTTCGGAATTGGATTCTGACGATCTTTACATACACTTATATACCATATAGAGTACTAATAAAATTTCAGAATATCCATAACAGAACCCCTACATAGTGTGGCATGAAAAGTTTTCTCATTCAGCAAAAACACTATTCATAAAGGTTTCAAAAATTTCCAAAAATTGGGGTTATTACAATAGCAAAGAAAACCTTTTTGGGTGCCACCGTATCCTAAGAAAGCACACTTGACAGATTGTGCGGTAAGTTTATTCCTTTCATGTGGTTGAAGATGAACAAAACAAACACATCCAAAAATATGAAGATTAGAATAATCTGGTTCATATTTATATAAACGAAGGTAGGGAGATTCATTATTTAAGGTGGGAGACGGTAATCTATTTATCAAATAAACAGCAGTGGACAGAGCTTCACACCAAAATTGAGGTGGAACACAATACTCAATGAGGAGAGTTCGAACGACATCAAGAAGATGACGATTCTTTCTCTCAGCCACACCATTTTGTTGTGGAGTTGATGGACAAGATCTTTGTGATATGATTCCATGATTTTGAAGGAATGATTGAAATTTGTTTGATGCATATTCACCATCCGAATCAGATTGCAAAATTCTAATTTTGCAGAAATTGTGTTTCGATTAAAGCATGGAAAGTTTTAAATGCATTAAAGACCTCGCTTTTGTATCGAAGAAAATATACCCAAGTATAACGAGAGAAATCGTCAATGAAAGTTACAAAATACTTGTAATGTTCATGAGATATTACTGGTGAAATACCCCATACATCAGTATGCACACTTCGAAATCTTGGTGGTGTGAGATTTATGTAATGGAAAGGGAAGTGTTTTGCTTTTACCAAGTTTGCAAGATGCACAATGAATATTGTCTTTATTCGAAGAATTCAAAGCTTTATTCTCGAGCAAACCAGATTTAAGTAGGATACTAAGAACATGAGAATTTAGATGTCCTAGCCGTTTATGCCACACTTGATTATTACAATCAGTGGCATTACAAGAGACATATTTTGATACTAGAGAAGGTGATGGGAGTAAAGGAAAGAGACGTCCCACTTTAGGCCCCTTCGCGATCATCTTCCCTGACACTTGATCCTGCACAAAACCAGAATTTGAAAACTGAACCGTACAATTGTTATCAACTAACTGGCCAACAATATAGGATTAGTATACAACTTTGGGGACACAAAAACTGTATTAAGAGAGGATGAAATATCACCAACAACAGTTATAGGTAAAGAGTTACCATCAGCGGTTTGAATATGAAGACCCCCTTTATACTTTTGAACATTATTTAGGGGTACTGTTGTGCTAGTCATGTGATTTGAAGCAGCAGAATCAAAATACCAAGGCTTATGAGCCGAATTTTTGTTACCTGAAATTCCTAAAGTTGAAAATGCAGTAACTATCATCTGCTGGATCATTTCAGGAGTAACAGAGGACTGACCAAAGTTAGAAGCATTTGAGGATCCAACTGAGACATTGTAGGCAGTTTCAGACTTCCTTGGTGGCCGGATTGGACAATCTTTAATGATGTGCCCTGCTTTCTTGCAATAATTGCCGAACTTTTTAGTGGCAATTAGTAGCAACATGTCCAAATCCTTTGAAACTGTAGCATTGGACATTACTCATATCTCTTCCACCTCTATGCTTTCCTTGGGCAGCATATGCAACAGGAATTGGAGAAGAGTTTTGTACTTTCTGATCGATGAAAGTTGTGTCACGAGCCGTTGTTCTTCCCGAAAAAGCTCATCTATGCAATTATCAATTGAAGGAACTGGATTTCTATTCATTAGGTTGGACCTCACTGGTTCAAAATCTCCCAGTAGTTTCATTAAGAAAGGATCACGTTTGCTCGTCTCATGTACACTTTGGACAACAGTCAGTCCTTCAGCAGGAACACTCTCATACACAATATCAGTGTATTCATTCCATAAATTCTGAAAAGAAGAATAAAACTCTTGAATCGTCAAGCTTCCTTGACTGAGTTGTCCCAACTTAAGCTCTAGTTGAAAACGCCGGGCAGCGTTGCTTTGGTTGTAAACTTTCTTCAAGTAACCCCACATATCTTTAGAAGTCTTGTAAGGCCTAAGATTGAGAATCATGGAGGGTTCCATACTCCCAAGAATCCAAGACATAATTTGAGCATTCTTCACCTTCCATTTCACAAGTTCCTCTTCTTGGCGTCGGGTGCAGAAACCGTTCCATCAACGTAGCCCTTCTTTTCCCTTGACAAGAATTTCAAATTGGAAAGACCAAGCACAGTAGTTCTTCCCATTAAAACGAACAAGAAAGTTGTTAGATTGCTCCAATGACATGATTCAAGAAGAAAAAAAGAACCAACAGATGAATTCCAAGAAGGCCAGACTAAAAAAACACTGATTATGAAGTAGGACAAGAAGTGCAGAAGCAGATTTTAAATAATCAGCTCCGATAGCATGACAAAGATGTGTGAAAATGCTTATTTCTTTAAATGAAAATGTTATACAACAAGCTCATGTATTTATAGGTACAAATCAACCGGCGAATCCCACTAAATCTGCCTAGAAATCAGCCTACAAAATCCCTATAATCTGCCTATCATATCCCATAATATCAGCCTATATAAAGCTTAATATAGCTAGTACAAGTCAAAGATTTACAGCTAATAAATAACAGTTATATATATACTAATCGCCTAATAAATAACACATATAATTCATAGGAATGATGATTATATTGACAGGCACAACCCCTCCAAATCATAAACTAAACATTTTATCATGTTTTTAATGCTTGGACAACCCCTCCAAATCATAAACTAAATATTTATCATGTTTTTAATGCTTGGACGTCAACTTTTAACAACCAGGGGTTTTAGAAATTCACACTAAGTTATAAATGTGGCCAGGTTCTAAAATTACTTCTATTTCTACAATCACGTGCAAAAGAATATACCTCATTCTTTTCGGCACTGCCCGCTGCCATCAATCGCTTAATGCCGCTGCCATCAATCGTAACTCCCCTCAGTGGCCAAACTGTAAATTATAAGCCAAAAGATTCAAATGACTCGGGTTTATCATTTAGATATTTTGTGCATATATTGAAAAATCGCATCAAGCAGATGCCGCTACCCTTTGGATATAAATAAAAAAATACATCATCCCGATTTTTACTATTAGGTTAATTTTATCGGCAAATCTTACAAACCATAATTAAAGTAATTGTAGTAAATATCACGCGTTTCAACCAGAATGTGATGTTTCTCATAAAGCTTGCCAACATCGACTAGTTTATGTAAATTATTTGGAAAATGTTATAAATAGAGAATATGGCCTACATGACAACATAATTACCTGGATGGGGTATATGTATGATCATTAAGGTCCGTGGCCTAAGGAAGTGATTTCCAGTGCACTTGGATGGGTGCTTCTCTAAGGTCAGTCTACCCGAAGTGGTGGAGCCACATCATAATTGTGTCGGGGGGCTTGCGTCCGCATAGCCCCTGAATTCTCGTATAATATTACACTTCGTTTAAAAACAAAACCACGCACTCTAAAATCTATTTGTAATTTTGTGGTGGAAAGTATCGCGAAGAAGAGTCTAATATTTATCACCTCAACTTATTTCAGAATTATTTATAATATAAATCAATTAATTAAATAATTGATTAATCAATTTATAAAAAATAAAATTAATTTTTAAATTAATAAAAATAAATAAAACAAAATTCCAGAATCACTTGTCGAATCCAGACATCTGACAATTCAGATCAACACCGGGTAACCAAACAAATCA